>NW_010204293.1:0-793 GCF_000695765.1 Mesitornis unicolor
CCATGATTGCAGGTAGGCAAAGGCACTGTGCAGTGGCTGTCATGCTGAGAAAACCCTGGCTTTACTTGATGAAGCAGAAAGGCCAAGTCCTCACCCCCAGGCCATGAGAAGGCAGATCCTGAGACCCACAAATACATGTTTTGTCTCACTGGTCTTGGTGGAAGAGGCAGCTGCTATACCCAAGAGGCCAAAGCCCTCATTCCTGTTGGACCTTTCAGTCTTGCCAGAGCCCTTGGCCACCTCTACTGCAGGCTGTCCTAGGCTGTCCCATGCCTGCATCCCTTTCCCTTAAGGCTGGAGCACCCCATCTGCGTTATCCAGCATTTATCTCATTTCACTGATGTCTCACCAACCTCACTGGACCCTCCTTGAAACACAAAGCCATGGGCTGATCCAGACTCCCTTCGTGTGACAACTTGCACCACAAGTCTTCCCTTTGAGATTTCTTTTTTCTCACATCCAGTCTGAACCTTCCAAGCTGCACTTTGTGGAGGCTTCCTTCTCTTCCCACTACTAGGAAAAGCTCCATCATGTCTGAAACCACCCTTCAAGTAGTTTAACTTTACTACTAGGGTGTCACTTCACCAGGTACAGGAATATCCCTCAGCCTCTCCATGTAGACACAAATTCCATCCTGGCAGATCTCTTCTGCAGCCCCCCCAGTTCTTCCTCATTTCTCCAGAACATGGAGCCAACATGCAGACACAGGTTAGGAGTCCAGGTTTGGTTACACCAGTGCTGAGTCCAGAGGGACAATAACTCCGCTGGCTGAGTGGTCACACTTATGCTAATG
>NW_010204294.1:0-4131 GCF_000695765.1 Mesitornis unicolor
ATGTAGATGCAATAGGCATTTCTGTGTCTGGTTCTTTTCTGGATTTACGTTTTGGTGGGTCTGGTTGTTCGAATACTACTCTGTTTTGGTCTCTACTGAATGTTACTCTTAGGTCTTTGTTGATTTCGCTTGTGGTTGTTGTTAGTGCACTACGTGTTGCGCCAATGCCTGTTCCGTCTGATACTTTTGTGGTGTTGTATGGATCTTCGCGCCAATGTCCGGTTGTTTGTCCTGCTTGTGGTGTTCCGTTGTTGATAACGTTTTGCCATGTTCGTCTTCCTCCTGCGGTACGATATCGTACCATTGCAGGTTGGAAACATGTTGCTAGTGATTTTGCAGAGTAGATATTTCGCCATGAGAATGGTCCCCATGTTGGGCAATATATTGCGGATCGTCTTTTTTTGCATTTTAGATGTAGTTTGATTTGACATGTGATGTTAGCTGTACAATCAATGTGTGTGCCGTTTGGGTCGAATAATGGTATCATTTTGATGAAGCATTGTGTTGGTGGATATTTGTATTTTTCCCATTCTGTTCCTGCAAAGTTTAGATCAGCTTTTTGTTCAGGGTTGGATAGATCGCGTATTAGTGATTGTTGCATTTCTTTCCAGAACCATCCCATTCCGACAATGGGTACACTAGCGAAGTTTGGGATTGTATAGTCGTTGGTTTGTTTAGTTACTTGGTTGTTTGTTACTAGTCGTGATTGTTCTTTTGTTGATAGCATATCTGGATCCATGCTTGTTGTTAGTTGCATGTTTCCTGGTCTGTCTAAGTGATATGGACTTGTAGTTGTCCATGGGTACCATGCTGCTATTTGATCTAGGTTGTACCATATGTGACTATCTGCATTGTGTGTCTTCCAGCTGTATTTGATGGCGTTTTTGCCAGGTCTTAGTTCCATTAGTTCTTCTGGTCTGTTCATTGGATCCCAGAATAGACCTGTTGGGTATGCTCCGTATGGATAAACGCCTTCTCCACCTTGATTTGCATTCCAATTGGACCATGTATCATCTGTTGATGTGCGTGATGTGGTTATACGCCAATTGTATGTAGGCCATTGGTATCGTGTATTTGTTGTTTGTCCTGGACGTCTAATTAAACCTTCTTTGTATGCAAGGTTGTTTGTATTGGGATCGTTTATAGATGGTGCTGCCCAGTTTTCCCATGATGTTTCGTATAATTCATCTTGGTAACCTAATGCATAGATGGTGTTATTGAATGCTGTGAATAGTGTGTTTCCTTGGATAGCTAGTTGTGTTGTCATTGGTACTGGATTGAATAATGTTATGTCGTAGCCAGATACGTGATACGCTTCGTATTTAATTATAAATTCAGCCCATTGTCGTGGTGTACAATAATGTTTGAATAACATATTTGGAATTACATGCCAACCAGTGTTCAGTGTTTGTCCAAATGCTTGTGTATCCGTGTTGTTTACAGGGTATATGTATGGTTTGTTGCCAATGTATGTCATGTAGGTACATCCCATAGTATAATCTTCAGCCATATGCGTGGTAGATGTAGCTGAGGTATTGCTGCCAATCAGATTTAAGAGGTACATGCATGTCAATTTTGATTGCTCCTACCCGGGCACCCATCGACCTATCCAATTTTGATTGTTTGGTTGGTATTTGTATCGTTTTCGCTTTTTGCCTCCGTAATACGGGAGGAAATTTAACAGCTGGGTTATCTGATTGTGTACTATCTCCATCTCCTCCACAATGTTTTCGTTTGGCGGTACGCTTCCCCCCCCCTCCCGTTCCCGTTCCATGACTGCTTGTAGTTCCTCGTATATCTGGTTCATTACGTCCTCGATGCTTTGAGGACTCCACATATTGGTCAATGAGGGACTGGGTACGGTTGTTTCCGTCACTGGAATCGCTGGATCCTCTCCTCCCCCGTCCCATGTCTCGGATAGTTGGGGAGCTGGTGCTGCTTGTACGGCTTGTGCCGTCGGCGCCCCGCTCCCTTGTGCTAATTGTGCTGCTGCTTGGTGTTCCGTTGTCGCCCCTGCTAGTTCCTGCTCCTGGGTCGCACATGGATCCGGACCCCACATCTGACTGCGTGTTGGTCCGAATAGACTGTTCCCCGGGAGATAGGGATTGTTCGCTTGTCTGTATTCCTGCAGTGCTTGGCTCGCCATGAGCATCCTCGCCGCCGCGGCTTGCTGTGCAATAACCGCATTTGCAGCTATGTTCACGAGCTCTAGGAGTATAATGTTCGTTTGCGCATTGGTAATTGAAGAAGAAGATGAACATACGGTTTTTAAACATCTCTTCTTCGTTTGAGCAAAACCGCCAAAGGTTGTGATTGGTTGTGATAAGGATTGGTGTTCTTGGCAGGACTTGCGGTTTTTTGTATTTAATTGGAATGCTACATGGCATGCCCTCTAGGATTTGTTTGGTTTTTTCGGCCAATTCGGGACTGCATAGCGGTTCCTCCCATATGCCGATCACCTGATCGGGCAGGCCTTCAAAGGCGAATGAGTTACTATTAACTACTTCACCCCATGGAATGCATTGTTTGAGGCCTGCGATAAATGCACTTTTGCCTGTATTGCTAGGTCCTTGTATACAAATAGTATTGATTTTCGGATGTAATTTTAGAATCCATGACGCGAATGCGTCGTCCCAGTAACTAGGTGAAATCCCTTGGTGTAGTAGGATTTTGTGAATTGTGGTAGGATCTGGTTCGTATTTTTCGAATAGTGATAATGACCAAGCTCCTCCACTAGCTTTGACAAAAGTTAGGCAATTATTAGCTATGGGTACTAGTCCAGGTCGATGGAGATATTTGCTCATGATATCTGGACTAGTTTTAAGCATATCTTCAAATGATTTGCATTGTCCACTAATTATAACATCGATGAATTCTCGAGTCATTTGATGTGTATCTTGTCCGATTTCTTCCTGTGTTTCTGATGTTTTAAATCGAGCGTTAAGCTCGTGGTGATCAATATCATTTAGTGTAGTTAATAGACGATTGGAATTACTCAGGATCCATTCTGGTCCTTTCATCATATATTCTAACATTCCCTCGGGTTTGTGGCATCGTTGTAGTTTTAGACAGTCCATAGAACCGTCTTGATGAAAGCGTTGGACGAAACCATCGCTATGTGAAAGTTTGTCCCACGTCATGTGCATACTGCGACGTATAGAGTCCGATCTGGACGACGTCCGTAACATCGCATGAACGTGGAATATTTTCTCCCGGTTATATTCACCGGTAGCACACCAATCGTTTACGCATGTTAGATCGTTTAAAAACATCGCGTAAACTAATGGTTCGATATAGGGTTCGCCAGTACTATCGCAGAGTTGTATAACGCAACATTGCCACTGTTTCATGTTAAGGAGATTGAGCGTCCGCTCTACCTCAGGCAATGGCGTTATTTCTGGCTCATATTGAGTTAGAAGCGTCGGCGCTTGGGTGTAGCTGAGGTCCCTTCCTGTGCCGCATCTCCCCACCCATAGGAAGATTCGGAAACTTGCTCCGGAACGTTCCACTTCTCCTTGCATATCCTGTAATTAGCTAGTTCCTCTGCGTGAGAACTGGCAGAACCCTTAATGAAATCAACATGTTCGATTAAACCACCGATAGCGTTTCGGATGGTTCGTTCGCTTACAGTGATTCTAGGGTTAGCTCCGTATGCGTATTCGCATTCGTTAATTGTTACAATGCTCAATTCCATGTTCCAGCGACAACTTAAAAGTGTTGTAAAATCGAGGAGTAATTGGTGACTAATGCGTTTTCGATTATCCTCACCCAGGTTTTCGAGTAATTTAGATGTGGATTTCACCCAAGCAAGCACCGAAAAACCGCCAGAATACGCCATTGCTTACCCTCAGCTGTAGGAGGATCTTCGAGAGCGGGTAAAGATTCGGGTGTCTCAGGAGATTCGGTTCGAGGTGTTTTCGGTGAAGGTTCGCCTTCTTCCTGTTCGGGTACAGGATGAGTAGGATTCCATCTGCCCTCCTGTTGTAAACGAGAACGCATAGCGTACCATTGTCGGTATTTTGACCCCCCAGGCATTACCTGATAGAAGCAGACTGAGTCCTCACCAAAACCACATCCACAACGCGAACAGCAAGGTTTATATAGAGCACAGCGCCCCCGGGGCGGGGTTTG
>NW_010204295.1:0-13196 GCF_000695765.1 Mesitornis unicolor
ATTCTGTGATTCTGTGATTCTCTCTCACAGAGCTAACTCATGATGCATGAAACTGAGGTAAAACTAATCTACAGGGGACATGGGCTCAGAACCTGCCACATGCTGTGGGGTAGCAGATTCGCAAGTAGTGGTTGTGAGGAGCCACAAATAGGTCTCACAGGATATCCAAATTTCAGGAGACTGATAAAATTCTTTTAATAATCAAAATCATGCAAGTGAATGTTGAGACAAATGTTAATACAATGTGATATGTGATTGTTTGTGAAACAGTCAGTTTGAAAAAGACATAGTCCTGGCTGTGCAGTTTTCAGTATATCTAAGCTTAGACCTTCACATATTAGGGACTGTCCAGTATGTACGCCTCTAGTTTTGCTTCCTTTTTATTTAATCCCTGTTTTTGCCACATAATTGTTTTCTACCACTGACTCATAAAAATTCTTCTTTGGATTAGATGTGAGTTAGTGACTCAGAGTAAACTATGCATAAAAAAAAAATTTTTTGTCTTGTATTCACAAATAATTTGATTTTTACTCACTTGGTTGCCATGTCAAATAATTTAATGAATGTTTTCTGAAACAAAATGTCAGCCTGTGGCATGATTGCAAACTGTTCAATAGATGTATTCTTGTGTACATTATTCTTGCAAATCTGCATTCAAACACTGGCTGATGTCAATGGTTGATGTAAGCATTTAACTTATGAATTACTTATGCTTCAAATTGAGACTTTTCTATAGCTAACTGTCCCAGATAAGCAAGGACGTACACATTCGGCATATATTTAAATAAATATAAGAGTACAGACAAAAATATTTGAAAAAAAAAAGCAGGCTAGAGATGTCGTGAGCCCAGTGAAAACCACTGACAAACAGGGGAGAACACTTTTCTGTCCAGCTGGGGCAGGCACAAAGAAAAGACTTGCATTTGTGAATCTGTTTTCCAGACTGGAGATCAACCTAGTCTTGGATATTAAAGTTACCCTGCTAAATTCTGAATTTTGTTGGGAACTTGTTGCTTGAGGTAAAAATCTATGGCAAAGGGGCCATAGCATTTAGGAGGGTCAAAATGCTGCCCCTTGCATGGAAACCCGGCCACATTTCACAGGAACCAGCTCCCCTGTCCAATTTTTGTAAGGTGGGTTTGAGTGACAGAGATCAGTACAAGAGATAAAGGTTTTTTTCCTTCAGTGTTTCTATCACTTTTAATCCAAGACAGAAATTCACCAGTTGCCAGCGGTTAGAAGAGCAATTAATATATTTTTCTTTCCTTTTTTTCATTTTAATAAATATATTCAAAACGTTTTCTTCTTCTTCTTCTGGATCTGTTTTTTTAAGCCCCATATAAATCTGTGGCAAAGATGAACTCAAGAAATGACTCTGCAAATACAGAATTGAATTCTCCTCTCCTACAGATCTCCAAATGACATCAGTCTCAAGTTTGTTTGTTTGTTTGGGTTGTTTTTTTTTCCAAAAGACTTCTTCTTGTGCTTCATCACAACATTACAGTCACTATGGGCAACATGTCTATGCTAAGCCAGCTGCCTGAATTCTCTAGATTTCCCTAGGAAAACAAGTATTTTCACAGGGCAATTCAATTATCACCTGTGGCTCGCAACACAGCCAAGTTAGCCAGGCAAAGACGGGATGAGCAGAGCTCAGTCCATAGGCATTTATGGTTACAGCCATTGTCAAATATTTGGCTAAGAGTGAATCATTTGTGGGTACAAGGTGAGCTTCAAAACAACCCAGCAATGCATGATTTTGGCATATAACAATCCTGGCATCATGCTTTGCTTTACTTGGTGCTGTCTTTGCAGCATTTTTTGTCTCTTAAGACCTTACTGTTGTTTTCAAAGTTACAATGCCTGGAAAGCTTGAAGTCTCAGCAATGCAAGGATGGGGGGAGAGCATGCATAGTAAAATTTATGCCAAATGTTGAGTCCCAGGAATGGAGTGGTAGTAGAAGGTTCAAATATGGATTTTCAATGAAAATGAAATTTTGTTGAAAACTGACAAAGTTTCTGAGTTGCTGGTGAAAAGGGCAGAAGACAGTGCAATACCACAAGCTCTATTCCCTTAGGAAATCAAGCAAGCAGTATAATTCAAATTCTCCCCTAACCAATTTCTATAGGAGAATTTAAAAAATTGAAATATCATCTAAGCATTTTTTGTAAAACATGCCAGATACGTCTATGTTGATAAAAGTGTCAAAGACAAACTTCAGAAAGAAGGAAATCTGAATGTGATAGTACAGCAGGTAAAAGAATGGCAAAATGGAATTTTTCCAAAACTACAGAGTGAATTTTCAGCCTGATATGATAAAGTTACCTGTCTGCAATTAAGTGCCACCACTTAATATGCAACCACTACTGCATATTGCATTTAAATAGCAATTCTTTTCTAAGATCAGATGGTTAAGTGACATGCTTCACAAGTGCCACATTTTAGCAACCAGAAAAAGTTGTTACTTTTCATCTTCATTTTATTTTACTTAACCAATAATGATGAAAGAACAGGATGGCTCAAGCAGACTCGGATTAATAGGTATAAATTGTGCTCTAGAGTATTGACTCTTTCAAATCAGTTACTGATTCCTATAAAACAGCCTAAACCTAATTATTTTTTATCTTGCTGTAGAAAGCATACATGAAATGACTACATGCATATAAGGTTAAATCCTGAAAGTTATGTTCAGCTTTCAGTTCTATATTTAATGAAGTAACGTTTCCACTGAAATACAGCCAGAGATCAATAGAAAGGTCTCTTCTGTCCATTGAAGCTTTCACGCGCGCGCGCGCGCACACACACACACACAGACAGAGTCTATCCGGTAGTCTGGTGGTCAAGGCACTCTGCGTATTGCGGAAGGTCCAGCAGAGCAGAGGCCTGAATTTCTTTTAAACCACCCAACTCTGAAATAATTGTGTCAGTCCCTGGGCTATGGGTCAGATCATGTCTATTGCTCCATGCATTAGATAGTCTGACCACATTTCCCAGCTCACTACATCAATCTTTCAGTATTATTTCAAAAGTAGGAGGGTTTTGAAATCATTATTCAAACTTGACCCTGACCTTACTCAGTGGATTTGAGCTGAATCAATGGCACAGAGCCCAGTCAAAATCACAGTGCTTGACTGTCATCTGTGAACAGAGCCCTCAGGAAAACCTCTGCTCAGGAGGGCTGGCTGGTGCCCAGCTGCTCATCTGCTGTCCCATGCTCACAGGGAGCTCAGCTCACACCTCCTGATCAGCACAGATAGTGCTCATATCTCTCCTGGCCCTGCTACCAAATTGGTACCATTGTTTTCCTGCCCTACATGTCTCTAAGACTGTTTGCAAAGCGGTGGAGGCTTCCTAAAAATCTTATTGCAGAGTCAGGAAGAAACAGTTTGGAGGGAGCACTTTGGGATTCAGCCTTCTGCAAGTAATGTCACAGCATCCCTTTGAACACATACGCTGACTGAGGGACCATCTGAGTCATACAGGTCTGCTTCTGAGCTTCAGCCTTCCCAGCAGCAGAGCAACCTTCACTATATCAAAACTAGCAATTCATAGATGCAAAGTGAATGTCAGTTTGGATTTAAAGTTCCCTCTGAACTTCATTGGACTTGAGTATCTACTTAAAGGGATCTCATTTTCATTCTTTTCTGCAACATTAGCTTTGTCTTTCAGCCCCAGTGGAAATCTTCTGACCTCTCTTTGAATAAATTGACTCTGAGCAGCCAATTCATTACTGCAGTATAGGGAAAAACTATCATAGAAACTCTCTGCCAAGCATCCTGATAGTCAACTGATGCAGAATAGTCAGCATCAGTGGAGCAATCATTCCTTCATATCTTTCCAATTTTGTGTATCAGTAAGATTATTTATCTGAATAAGTTCTGGCAGCACCCCTTCAGAGCACAATACCACAAATTCATTGACAAAGTTGTGTAAATCAGTATACCACTTTCTTTCTTCTTCTATTTTTTTTTACATTTATTTGCAATATATTTTGATTTATACTACAAGCATAAGAGCATTTGTACAGCTCCATCTATTCCATGACCTGTCTTTACTGCAGACTAATATCAAATGCTTTAGGAAACTATGTGTTTATTCCTCATGTATCCTCCCAGCAACCTGTGACTTAGGGACATCCTGAGCTCATGATTATGTGTGTCTTTAATCAGAATCGGTGAATTTTCACACCTTGTATAATCTTGTTTTAACCCATTTATAGCTTTTGCCTCCACATATCTGGTAACCATTCATTCCACTACTAAATCATGCATTTGGTGAAAAAATACTCCTTTGCATTATATTGACACCTTATAATCTCATTGGGTACCTTTTAGAGTTTGTGTTATGAGAAACAACAAATGAATTCACTTTAATAACTTCTGAGTCCTACCCTTTATTTTATGATCTACTCTTCTATACCCAATCAGACATTTATTTTCTGCCCCAGCCTGTTTAATTTCTTCAGAGACTGATTTTAGCTGTTGATCGTCTTCATTTCCTTTCTCTGCTGCCTCTTTTCTTTCTACTATGTACTGAGAGGTAAGACCAAAATTGTATTCAATATTAAAAATGTAGACACACCATGGATTTATACACAGCATAATAAGGTTTTCTGATTTGTTCTCTACTCCTTTCATAATTATTCCTAACATCCTATTTGGGTTTTTTGACCACTGCCAAGACTGAACTATTCTTTACAAAGAATAAACATGGACAATCTCTGTTCTGAGTGATAATGGCTAATTTTGAACTCATAAATGTTTAAATATAGTTAAAGTTGGTTTTTCTTATGTGTCCTACTTTTTATCCTATCAACACTGAATTTCATTTGCCATTTTACTACCCAGTTTCTTAATAATGTAAAATCCTCTAAGAGTCTTTTTATCAGACTTGCTTTTTGCCTGTCTTATTTCTGATTTGCAGCAAACATCATCACCTTACTATTCATTCTTCCTTCCATATCATTATAAATACAAATGTCTTTTGTACTCCATCAGTAACCTTTCCATTTTAAAGACTGACTTTTTATTCTTAACCTCTTGTTCCTGTCCTTTAATAAGGTTTCAATCCTGGAAATAAAATTTCCTCTTATAACCATTTACAGAATCTTTGGTGAGGGAACTTGTTAAAACCTTTTTGGAAATCTGAGTACACCATCTCCTTATGAGATCTAATAAGGACAATAAATTGTCCCTTTGGAAAATGTTAACTCTTCTCAATTTCATCATATTTATTCAGAACTCTACTAATTTCTTCCAGTTTTCTTTGTAGGGAAGACATCAAAGCTGTGATCCTCAACAGTTTATTTTAATTGGTCTTTTTTTTAAATTGCATTTGGACCCTTCAGTTCTCACTGTAGCAAGACTGGTCTAAGTGAGATACACACACCACAAATAATAGTTCAGGACGTTCATATCTGAATTCTTTGAGACTACTGGGAAGAGTGTTAGCTAGTCCTGTTCATTTATTACTGTTTCTTCTATACTTTTTTCCTAAGACTTCTTCAGCCACTCCACATTGAGATGGCTCTTCTGATCCAAGGGAGAAATTTCTTTTCTACTCCTTCTGTAAGAAATCTAAGAACTTAACATCTGTTCTTTTGGTATCAGTTGGGATAATTCATTATACATTGTATTGTTTGTCAATCAAATCTATCAGGAAGATAGAACAATTTACCAGAGCAATCAAAGAGCAGTACTTGCCTCAGTTTTATCAAATTCATACTTTAGCCCAGAAACTTTAGTGGCTGGAGGAGGGTGCCATCTCTCTAGATTTACTAGCTTGTAGCAGTTTGAGATCTATTTAATTGATAGAGGCTGAAGTATATGAAGCCACTGCTCATTTTTATCTGTGAAGGTTTTGTAACTGGGGTCCATATTGCTTTTGAGCATCAAATTGATGTGAAAACAAAAGTCATGTGGGAGAATGATATGGGTTATTGACTGCACTGCAGGGAATATAAAGGCAGAAAGGAGTACATTAGTGTTTACATACAGCTGAGCTAACCAAGGATGCCAAATGCTCCCCGCTAAGAAGTATCTGAGCCATGACCTCTAAGTAGCAATTTTCATTTTAGCCAACATGCTCTTTTTCAGTTTAACACAGATCACTGCTAAGGGCAAGCCTTATTTCTCTCCTGCTCATTTTACAAGTTGTTTAAATATCTGAAAACTGTTGAGCTGCTGGAGAGGAGCATCGAGGGAAAAAACTATCCATCAAAAAGGTGTGTGAAGCAGCTGCTTTCAGTACTTTGCGAATGAAAAGCAGAGTTACCTCTATGTGGGATTTCCCTCCTCCTATAAAAACCCTATAAAGTGTCACAAGGTTGCTTGGTTCATTGTCAAAGGTACAACACAACCGCCCAAAGGTAGGCTAAGTACCAGGCTTTTATGAAGAGATGTCAGGGACACTGGCTCAGGAAGAAAGTCTGAAGCTTAGAAGCACATTTTGGGAGAAGATGAGTTTACTTGCTCCATCTTCTTTCATGTTTTCTTATTGCTGGGAAGAACAGATGTGCTTATTTTACCTAAACTTAGAAAAGGGTGAAAGCTTGAATGCCGTAACAGGTACTTCATTGGAGGGTCACAGTTTGCACCAGGTGTAAACAAGAGGAATAACACCAAAGGAACATGTTTGGGGTTGGTTTTTGCCTTCTTCTAACTGGTTTGGAGGAAGACAACTGTATTTCTGAGAAAAACACAAACTGCAGGGCCTCGGAAAAGGAGAAAGTGTGACTGGAAGTATTCCTGCCTTTGAAAGCAATCTGCCACCTCAGGCAGAGAGTGGTGAGGAAGGAGGAAAAAAGATCATACCTGCTAAAGGAACTTAGTGTGGTTCTTTAAAGATGTTGTGAAGACCATCACCTCAGCAGATCTTCTCTTCTTCCCCTGGGTGTTTGTAGGATCACTTGGAAAGTGTTCACCAGGAATCCCACTGACAGAGCTGGAGACAGTGGGTGGGGAGGGAGGGAGGGAGGGAGGAAGGGAGGGAAGAAGGTGCTTCTTGTTTTGTTTACAAGCAAGGGATCCTTGTTGCTTATTATATAAACAGAGGATGATCTGAATCACTTCAGAGAACTGTTGTTTTGGTTTTCTCCCAACAGCTGTAAAATCTGATTTCATATCTCTATGGGTTTACTGATGAGGGGCTGCCCTGTTAGAAGCTTTAGACCATTGTCATATTATGGCAAATACATAAAACAAAACCTGATTCTATCTTTGGCAGGTTTCTGTTACTACATCCTAGGCCATGTTCCCACTGTGACTCAGGAAACTACCAAAGACAAGTGGAAAAAGATCATAAATCTTCACAATTATTTCAACATCCTTCTTTTAAAATACCATTTTAGTGACATTTGTCTTAATTTTGTCCTTAACTTTGATGTTAGTGTCTCCCAGCGGAGACATGTTTTTATGTATGCAAGTTACATCCAGGAGCAGTGAATCAAATTGCTTTTGTTTGACAACTGTGTTATACATGTCAGAGGGACAGGAGTCACCTCATTGAACTTGTCCTGGGGAGCTCCAGCTTTATTTCCTGCCTCTATTTCTTCATATGCCTTATCTGAGTACCAGAACTGCTGTTAACATGTTCCCTGACAGTAGAGAATGAGGAAAGAAAAAGGGGGAAATTACCTCACATCACCAGCTGATCTGAAGATACTCAACCACAAACATCAAAATCAGGTTGAATCTTTGCCACTGGACAGCATGTATATTGTAATTCATTATAGCTTAATACATATGTAAATAAATATGTTTATATAATGTAGTATTTTTACATATACTATGTATTACATCACTATTATAATTGCCAGCACTGGAACTGAAGGCTGATGGCAGAAAGAAAGAAATGTTGTATAGGCTGGTGTGGAGATGAGGACGGATTTTTCTCTCAGATCCAGAACAGTGATTAGTCTGATGGTCTCACCAGATTTGGTCATACTCTGATCTTGAGATTTGCTTCTCCCAACAGCAACCAACAGCACCTGCTTCCTAGCTAGGTTGTAAGTAGTGATACTGGGAGATATCCTTGCCTGTGTAGAGCACAAGAGGTTATGCTAGAGGCCTTGTCCAGGCATCCCACACATCCCCAGCTCCTCTCTTGCACAGGAAGGCTGAGCATCCACAAGGTGTGGAAGAGAAGTGCAGCAGGGAAGAGGGCTTAAGGCTTTCTCCTCCTAACCTCCTCTTCACTCCATACACACACAGATAATTAGGGCAAACGTGTGCCTTAAGACATGAAGGGGACACATTACTTTTTTTTCCTAAAAGTCTGTTGATTTTGGAAAACATATTTTTGTATGTAAGAACAGAATGCTGGTACAAAAAAACAAGTGAAAACTTATAACAATGGAGAAGAGTTTCTGTAAGAGACATCATAACTTGTGAAGTTTGTGCATTGGTGGCAACATCAGAGACTTGACTGTATCTTGTCCAAAGGGAGACAGGGCAACAAGTGGGTTGTGCTTGCAAGTAAATGTCTCACAGGATTCAGGGGAGCCACCAGCAAAAGGTAAGGTACCAAGTAACAGGCCAAAGGGAACCCTCTGCAGGTCTGTGCTTCTCTCAGTTGATCACCTATAAAGAACTAAACAGGGACACATCCATTACATTTCTTAAATATACTGTGCTCATGACAAGGATGTTCCAGCCCAGTCTATGGACTGATTTACTCATACAAAGGAATGAACATGTCAAACAAAAACATTCTACTTTGGCCTCAGATTTATTTTGTTATAAAGAATGAGACCTAATAAGTCATTTCTGGTAAATTTCATTCTTCTAATACCTTCATCTGTTCCATGTTGATGAATTTTTGGTCTGGGAAAGATCATGAAAACCAGAAACTAATTTTGAGAGTCCTATACAAGTGTAGATTTGTTGAGTGGTCATTAGATGATATCAGAAAATAAAGTTTATGTCACTTTTTGAGGAGACTAATATTTGTCATTTAGCAGATTTATGAGGCAAAAAACGTTTCCACAAAGCTCAGATCACAGCTGTAGCTATAGTAATATCTTAATGACTGGTTTTTTTTTTTACTTTGAGTTGTAGTGTAGAATGTCCTTCTGCTGAAAAGTAATCAAGTATATTTATAGATGTGACATTTGGACACAGTGAAATGCTTTGAAAAATAAAAACATAAAAATGCCCCAAGATCTGACATGATAATTTGTTTCATAGTCAATACAAACACAGTTTTTCCCTCTTATTTATCCTTATTGTACATAAGAAAATAACATAGCACAAAACCTTTTTGAATTTGTGAATAATGTTTTGCTATAGGAAAATGCTGTCATGAAAACAAGTGTTTCGGCAGAAAGGTAGAATTTACCATTTTGATTACATTACAGAATTATCATCTCATCATTCTCTGAACTAATCTCATTCAAAAGCTTTGGATTTAAAATGTGAATTTACTACTCTAAATCAGAGCAAAATCTCTGATATCAAATTATTTGAATGACAAATCATTTTAATATTTTGGTGAAAATAAAAGGATGGGTTGTCTTTTCTTGAGAAGTACCATAATTTGTTTTTTTTTTCTCTATTTTGGACATAAATAATCAATTCTTACATTGTTTGGGTTTTTGATCTCAAATTTGACAAGACTAAAACCATATCCTGTCCAACTTCAGGAAAAGCCAACTGAGGCACTCTGAATTGTGCCATGTACCTGACAGTTACTGGGACAATATGCTTTCAAAGGTATGTCTCCCAGATCATATGTTCAGGTTACGCAGGCTTTGTACTTATGCCCCAGGAGATTCTTCAGATATATATGCAAACTCAACCTTCACTGAAACCAATTACTTTTAGAGAGGTCTAGAAAAAACTTTGCAAATTTGGACCAGTATCCTGCTTTCATGCCCTGAGTCTAAAACAAGCACATGTAGAACACTCGTTTGAGTGGCATGGTAGTAGGGTTTGAGCACCTACAAGTTAGATGTTTTAGTATGTGGTTATCATCAGGCTCATTATAGTATGTTTAAAGGAGAGAATTCACTGAGAGATCAGTTCACAGTGTGGATTAACGATGAGCCAGCAGGTAGCAGTGAGCCTGGACTTAGCCTTCTGCATAAGGCAAATGTTTTCTGAAATCCAAGAAACTATGTTTAACGTGGTGTTTCTTTTCCTTCTGACTTTATAGCAAACCAGAGGCTTTGCAGCAGCACTAGAGCTACACCAAATTCACCAGCAGGTTTGCTTCTACAGGGAAACGTCTGTATTCCTACAGCAATGGGTGGCCATTTGTGTGGCCTCTGGGCAGGTGCTGGAAATTATTAACCTGGGTCCACACCAGCCAGGCTTCAGCAGCTCTGTAAGGATATTGCAAAGGCCACCCTTGGTAAGTGTTTCTCAAGGAGACCAAGTGTGACGTGAACGTAATGGTCCTAGAGAGTCATTAAAGAAAAAGTCTTCACTGGCATTTATTGCTAAGATGAATCCATGATACAGATACAGGAAAGCAAAAAAAAACACAACCAAAAAACCCCAAAAAACAAACCTTTGAGGGAAGAACTTCCAAAAAGAAGGGGAGAGAAATACGGAGCAAGAGCTCTGTGTCCTTCTGTGTGCCACAAGCACTTGACATACTCAGGGCAGAAGTTCTGGGGCTGAGGGGTCCCTGACTGCAAGGAAAGGTCTCCAAGCAAGGGTTGTCAAGCAGACATCTCCACAGACATGCTGGCCTCATTGCTGTGGGGCTCTCACCCTGTCACAGACAGTGTGAGTCTGCAAGGCCCTGCAGGGAGCTGTTTGTCTGCTTTTTAAATATCCTTAGCCTCAAACAGAAGTATTGTTCTCTTTGGCTTCCAGACTCCCAGAATGCATTAATGCAGCAAAGTTCCTCCATAAATTCACCTCCTGATGTATGGTGCACAGTAAGAACACTTTTGATAGCTAGCTTTTGGCACCAGGTCAACAGCCCAACTCTTTCACCGAAAGAAGAAATTGAGCAGGGTAACTCTGTGTGGCTCCAAACTGTAAATTAGAGCCCTTGAGCCAAGATCAAAGAAGCAGGAAGGAGGGAGCAGCCTGTGATAGCAGGTCGCTGGCAAGCATGGGACTGGAGGTGACCCCGGTGTGGTGTTTCCAGGCTTGTACCTGGTACAGCTCTATACCCTCGCTGCTGCTGGGCTCAGCTTGAGGCATGATGATGAGCTAAACCACGTGTGAAATGCAACTGAATGAGCTGATGCTAAACAGTACGAAATATCAGTTCTCAGCAAGGGTAATAACGCTGCTGGGACATAAATCAGCTGTTGGGACACAGCCAGACAGCAGCAAATTGCAAGCCTAATAACAGCAAATGTACATGATATATGGTAGGTGTGATTAAGTTTCAGGGCAAATATCTGCCAAATACGACTATAAAGATTGCAGCAGGGTAGAGCAGAGCCAGCTTGAGTAGAGAAGGAGGAGTGTCACTGGACATATCTGAGGTGCATTTTAATCAATGATCCAGCACTAATCTTCACTAAGGAAAAGAGCCAGCTGAGCCTGCTGAGGGTGGCTCTGGAGAGGCACAGCTTTGGGAAAGCAAAATCACTTGGCTTCCTGCAGCACAGGCTGTTATTCAGAGTGGCAGAAATACTGGCAGAGGCTCCGGTTCTACACCAAGCAGCACCCTGGGAAGCCCAACATCATCCTAATCTGTGCCCATTGTTTTATGAATACATATCTGACTGAAATTCCCCTTCCTCTGTAAGGATAGGTTCATTGCAGGCTAGCACAAGCCTCACACCTGCTCTCCTACAGGAAAGCAGTTTCCCTGGCCTGGCTGCATGCTCTGTGGCCAGCTAGCCACTCTCCTCCTGGCCAGGTGCTCCATAAACCCAATGCTCCTGCCCTCAAAGCTACAGAGCATCTCCTCCAGGAGCCTCTCACAAAGGCCACCCCCAGTCTTCACAGCTTATGGGCAGAAGTGGTGACAACAATTGGGTGTCTGAGGGACTCCAGGGCCTGGGAACCCCTTTGGGCATGAAGCAGTGTGAGCTGGGAAGGATTTCTCTCCACCCAGAGCAGAAAGACCAAAAACCCTTGGAGGCAGCAGCAGAGGAGGGAGAACAACAGGGTTCCCCATTCAAAGCAGCAGGAACTGTGGGAAACAGCATTTTAGAAGCAGTATAGAATCATAGAGTGGTTTTGGTTGGAAAAGACCTTTAGGATCATCGAGTCCAGCCATTGACCTAGTACTGCCAAGTCCACCACTAAACCATGTACCTAAGCTCCACATGTACACGCTTCTTAAACTCCTCCAAGAATGGTGACTCCATCACTTCCCTGGGCCGCCCATTTCAATGCTTGACAACCCTTTCAGTAAAGAAATTTCTCCTAATAGCCAATCTAAACCTCCCCTGGCAGAGAGACCCCCATCTCACTACAACCTCCTTTCAGGTAATTGTAGAGACTGATAAGTTTTCCTCTCAGCCTCCCTTTCTCCAGACTAAACAGCCCCAGCTCCCTCAGCTGCTCCTCATAAAACCTGTGCTCCAGACCTTTCACCAGGTTTTTTGCCCTTCTCTGGACACGCTCCAGTGCTTGACACCATACAATTGGCCTCAGCCCATCAATCTATCCTGTCCAGATCCCTCACAGAGGAATGAGCACAGCTCCAAGTGCAGCTGCAAAATAACCCAGGTAGAGCTTTGTGCTCTGAGATGTTCCTGTGAGGAGCACCTGCTGTGTCAACCTACAAGCTAACCTCCAAGGTGAAGCCTTGACAGACCCAAGAGCAATGTTTTGTCATTATGGAAAAATTACCTGCATCTGCTGAAGGTCTGGTGGCAGGTCCAAAGCTGGGCAGATTTCTAGAGGCTACAAGATCTGCCTCAGTCACATGCACTGAACCTTGGCACAGGAGCATAAATTCTGAAAATGAGAGTTATGCTGACCCCCAAGAAAATTTTGCCTTCACAAGAACAAGTAAAAAATGAAAAGTAACTTAGACAAAGAAGTTTATACCAATCAGCTATTTTTCAGCTCTACTTATTTGAAAACAGCATCAGTGGTACAGCAACATTTTTCTTGATAAACAGAAAATAAATGCATCAGTTTAATAGCTAGCAGGCTTGTTCCTCGGAAAATAACATATTAGAATGTTTTTATTTAAGCATAATGGGAGATTAAAAAAATAATCTTAAATTGCAGCGTGGTGCTGAGGGTTCACAGAATCACAGAATCACAGAACG
>NW_010204296.1:0-8128 GCF_000695765.1 Mesitornis unicolor
CCAATCCCTAACGTTCTGTGATTCTCTGTGAAAGTGGGCTTATAAGAAAGACGGGGACAGACTTTTTAGTAGGGCCTGTTGCAATAGAACAGGGGGTAATGGTTTTAAAATAAAAGAGGGTAGATTTAGACTAGATATAAGGGAAAAAAGATTATAATGAGGGTGGTGAGACACTGGCACAGGTTGCCCCCTCCCTTGAAGTGTTCAAGGCTAAATTGGATGGAGTTTTGAGCAGCCTCATTTAGTTGAAGGTGTCCTTGCTCACTGCAAGGGGGTTGGACTAGATGACCTTTAAAGGTCCCTTCCAACCCAAACCATTCCATCGTTCTATAAATGGCCTGGGCAGTTACAGTTTCAAGATGGTTAAGATTGCTCCTTGGCTGTGCATAGCAGCACCTGTGTGACAGAAGCAGGAAAAAAAAATGATACATAAACCTAACACAAACTGTGCTCTGGGTACCCATCGCAGGCATGCTCAGAGGTGGACAGGGTCTTCACTTGTGTGCCTTCATGGGAAACACTGGGCATGGATGGAGCTTTGTTTGCTCCTCTATAATACAGATCCTGCCCATTCTAAGTGGATCAATTTCGGCTGAATCCTCAGAGAGGCCAAACCACTCCTAAAGAATTCACTTTCTAATTATAATAGTTCTCGGTAATCAGAGAGAAGATCAATATATTCCTGCCCAGACAATCACAAATCACCCTCACCCAGAAACCTAGGAGCGGTTTCCAAGAAGAACCAAATTTCTCTGAGACACACCTGACTTTCTGCCAGGGCTGCCAGTGCTACAAGCAGCATGCAGACCGCAGGCACAGAGTGTGCAGGTGTCACGCAGATAGCTTGTTTGGTCTGGGTTTTACAAGCTGAATAAGTTTTGTGGTAAATAAACACTTTGTTGTGTACATTATGGGCTTCTTCCAGGTTCATCTTTCCCTTGTGCTGCTGTAAAGTCCTGAGGTATTTAGGGATTTCTTGCAAAACCTCTTCTCTTCTTACACATCTCCATATTTCCTCTACTTTTTTTTCTCCTCTTTTCTTCCATTGCAGGCTCTCTCCATGCTTTTTTTCCGTACTGTTCTCCCCATTTCCCTGTTTTCTATAACCCCTCATACCACTGTCTTTCCTGCAGGGAACCAGGAACTTTTTTCCTCCTCCTCCTGTGCAATGGAGTTCTTTTATCCCCATTTTGTGTGGCCTAGATGTTATACCATTTCCCATATTTTTCCTCAGAAACCTTGGAGTGAGATCCAGATGCTCACTCTGGGACTATCTGCATTTCAAGGTGTCCTGGTTTAGTGGAACAGAATTTTAGAGTCAGTTTTCTGTTGAGGGAAAACTGTGGTTTTGTAAGGACTACAACACTAAAGTGATAAAACTCTGTTACAGGTTTCAGCTAATACTGGTATGCAAGTTGCCATAGTGCTCAAGGTCTTCCAGGTCTTGAGATAAACTGATGCAGACATTGAGGGGAGCAGAAACCTAGAGGAGTCAATCCCAAGGTGACCCCAGGCTGAACAATTAATACTGTTCATACCATAAACGTCACATTAACTAAAAATTGGGGAATTTGCTTCTTCTTTGCTCTTCCTCTTCTCTCCTCTTCTATGGCTGACATCTTGAGAGGGACTTATTTACTGTCCTGACCCTTAGGCCTACTCCTCCACAGTATTGGCTGAGTATAATTCTGTGTATTTTATATTGTAACTGTTATTAATACTAGTTTATTATTATTATTTTATTAAATATATTTCTATATAAACCCAAGAATCTCCTTTCCTTTTCCCAACCCCACTCCCCAGGTGTGGAGGAGGCATTGGATGATAGAGCAGCTGTATAAACCACAAGATAAGGTGAAGCTCTAGCTAAGACACCGAAGGGATTGTGTTCAGAAAACAGCAGAGAAAGCAGTACAACCACATCAGTATGTTTTTTCAGTGGAGTAAATCAGCCCTTTAGTTGCTCAGAGAGAGCTTGGCATGCCATCCTGTGACACAGAATTGATCTCTACTCCTCAAGGGCTCTGCAATGGCAACCTTCTTATCTGACAAATGTTAAAACAATTCTAACTTGTTGCTTACAGATGACAATGTTTTACAACTTCTGCTCCTTATGAGAAATATTTAACCACAGTGAGTGCCGTGGGGACTTCAGTGGAAACTCCCTGAATGAGAACTACGTAATTCAGCTTGAAAAGACACTGCAGAACCAGGCTCATGCTAGAAGACCGTATTAGCGACAGCTGAAAAGAATGATCTGGCTTAATGTCAGCCTTCAGTCTCAGACACCACATACACACTGTATTTACTGAAATCCCGGCCTTTTTCACAAACCCTCTAGGTTAAATGTTGCTTTGAAATGGCTCTCCTTAACCTGGAGTCATAAAATGTATGAAATTCAACAGTTGCTGTACTGCGCTGAAATAGCTAAGCTGATCCTGCTAAATTGTCTTGGAATTGCATGTCGTAGATTGAAGGGTGTGGGAAGTGGGGGGAGGGAAATCAATGTTTCCTATTAGGGCCAAGTTACTCAATGAGCCGTAAAATCAGTTTGGTACTGTTACAGTCAAACATTTTTTTTTCCCAAAACCATTCTCATGTTTCTTTGAGGCCTTGAAATTGTTTAAGATGGTATTAAAAAAAGCCTGGAAAGCCCTAATAGGTGTGTGTTGCGATGCGTGTGTGCCTGCTCTGCAGTGAACTTACTCTGCAGACTACAGGACCATGGTGTGAAGTCCTCTCCAGTCTTTTTCTGACACATTTTGGCTAAGGGCAATGAATAGTGTGCATAAAACTATATAAAACTATGGCCAAATTTGGAAGAAGCACAGCATTATAGGTAAGAGAATATACTGACAGCCAAATCCCATCTATTTGATACAACACTGAGGAGTAGTTTAGTCCTAAAGCAACCTTCACTCAAGTGACTCCTGTGTCCATATTTATACCAGGCTAAGAGAGTTTCACAGCCACCAGTCTGCACTTTGGTGATATTTTGGCACCATGCTGGCCTTGTTGGATGCATCTGTCCATATATGTTTTAGTTTCTTGTGTAGGCTGGAGAGGCAGTAAGGCAGAGTCAGTGTACTCCAGTAGTCTTTGTTTTTTTTACATTCTGACCACTTCAAAAGCTTGGTGAATTTCCTTGTAGGAATCATGCAAATACAGTCTACAGATTGTTTAACATTCTACATTAATGATCATTTCAATCAATTTTTTGGTGAAGATGGAAGAACCTACTCCTCTCCCAAAGTTGGCCACACCAACATTGTTTTTAAGGCAAAAAGCAAGTAAATTCTTTTGGGTTATTTTGATTCTATATAACCAGTTAAAATGTTAGAAGGTGATGACAATGACATATCCATGCTAGGAAAAGACATTAGCTAATAATATAACCTATATCAAATGACCTTTCAGTCATTAGTTTTATAAAAGGTGTTAAAATAACCACCATTTGCCATTGCTATTGTTTAATTTTATATTCTTTATATAGCATTTACTAATGCCAGTCCCACTCCTGTTCTCAACTGCCCTTTGCAGGTATCTTCCTGTCTTCTTTTACTATACAGAGGATTTTCTGTCTCTCAGTGAAAGTCAGGGGAAGGAATACTCCTCTTAACAACATCAGGCATGCACTATTCCTCAGTCAATAGGACACTGCTAATAAAATGTACCTGGTAATTTGTTTCTAAAATAACAAAAGATTTTATTTTAAGATTTTAAAATAACAGAAATTACTACTGCTAAGATGCCAAGCATAGAGGTCCTGCCTCCCAGTGCTAGTTGGTGCTACTGGTGATAGCCATAAGTATTGAAAAAGTTGCTATACGTGTACAAAAATAACAGTATCTGGACTGAGACAACACATTACTCTTTGCAACTAGGTGATAAAGTAGGCAAAAATTCTCTAATGCTTATTGCAACTCACTCACCACCTGCCTCCCACTGCTCACCACTGCAGCGTCCTTTGTGTTACTTGTTATTACAACATCTGGGTATCTGAATTGCATTCTGCACTGGATCACAGTAAAAAAAATATATAATAAGGTAGAAACCTGGCTGCATAGCTCAGTCTATCTCCCTGCAAAGGGAGATGTGTTCCCTGCAGCAAATGTGATCGTACTTACGGTTTTAAATGTCGCAAGTAATTGTGCTTTCACATTTCCCTCACAAGACTATTCAACACTTCAAAGTAGCTTAAGCTTTTCCTGGCATTCTGTCTAAATATTCCCTTCTTAATCTCATCTCATTACCTCCTAAGTAATTGTATTCTGTCCTTGGGGTCTATTCACTTTGCACATTTACAGACTGCTATCCAGTTCCCCTGAGTATAAGCCTCACTCTGAGGCAAATGACACATTTTTACATTTGAAGTCTTTCCTTCAAACTATTCACAGTTATTGCAATCTTCCATATTAAGGTAGTCTCTACAGATAGATCAGAAGCTTCAAGCTGAATTAGTTGGTGAGTGGGGTCCAAAGTGGCAATGTTCATGCCATTGCAACAAACTGGGGAATAAGCCAGGCCAACCAAAGCAGTGACAAATGTTCCTTAGCTGCCTCCCAACATGAGAACCAGAAGACCAACCACCTAAGGTGTATGTACACCCATGCCCACAGCCTGGGGAACAAACAGGAGGAACTGGATCTCCGTGCCCAGTCAGAAAATTATGATAACACAGGAATAGCTGAAACATGATGGGACAAACCACATGACTGGAGTATTGTGAAGGCTGTTTCATAAAGAGTCAGGGAAGAAGAGGAGGAGTCATGCTTCATGTTTAGGAGAGCCTTGAATGTATAAAAGTCAGCTATGGCAACTGTGGAAGACCTATCAAATGCCTTTGGGTCAAGATCAGAGGGATCATCTCCAAGGGGACAGTAGACATTTGCTACTGACTTCCAAACTGAGACAATAAGGCCAACAGAACATTATGTGGGTCACTTAAGCTAGCTTTGGGTCAACTGAACCTGGTTCTTATGGATTACTTTAACCACCCAGACATTTGTTAGAAGAACAATACAGCAGCTCACATCATGCATCAAGTTCCTGGAATGCATAAAGGGTGGCTTCCTCATAAAAATGTTAGGTGTGGCAACCAAGAACGCTGGACTTGCCACTCACAAACCAAGAAAACCTACTTTTTAGTATCTCAGTCAGTGATAGCCTTTGCTGCAGTGACCACGATATCACAGAGTTTGGGATCCTGCTCAGCACATGCAATGTCATTACTAGTACAAAAGTTTTAGATTTTAGAAAAGCAAACTTCAGCTCGCTCAAAGCTCAGCTGGGAAGGATTCTACGAGAAGGTTCCATGGAGGATAAAGGAACTAGTGAGTGCTGGGAGTATTTTAAGAACCAATTCATCTCCTTTAAAGGTAAGGGAAGTAGGCAGACCAAGAGACCCCCTTGGCTTAGCTGCAAGCTTCTGAGTCTGCTCAAAATCACAAAAGCAGCATACCAGAGCAGACAAATTAATGTTGAGAACTACACGGCCATTGCCAGGGCATGCAGAGATACAGTTGGAAAAGCAAAAGCTCAGCTCGAATTGAAATTGGCTATGAATTGATGTCATAAACTACAAGAAAGAGTTCTTCAGGTATATAAACAAGCAGAAGCAGGAGGAAAATATTGGCCCACAGTTAAAAAGGAGAGGTAATTAGTCAACAACAACACTGAAAACGCAGAGGTTCTCAACACTTTCTTCACCTCTACCTTTACCAGCATTGTTCGATCCCAGACCCTGGGAACAAAAATCCAGGTTTACGCAAACACAAACCCACCATCAGCGAAGGAAGAGTCAATGTGGGAACTATTACAGGAGCTTGACTGCAACAAATTGATGGGTCCTGACAATATTCACTGAGAGTGTTAAGAAAACTGTCTGACACCACTGCAAGGCCACTACCCATAATCTTTGAGAAGTCGTGGATATCAGGGGACATCCCAAAAGACTGGAAGAAGTCTAGTGTCATCCCCATCTACAAGAAGGGCTTAAAGGAGCATCCAGGAAATTATAGACCCATCAGTATTCCTTCAGTCCCTGCAAAAGTTATGAAATTAATTGTCTTAGGGGCTATCACAAGTCAAATGAAGCATAAGATTGGGAAAAGCCAGCACAGATTCACCGTGCGCAAATCATGCTTGACAAATCTGATCACCTTCTATGACAAAGTAACCTGCTCAGTTGATGTGGGGCAAGTGGTGGACATTATCTACCTGGATTTCTCCAAGGCTTTCTACATAGTTTCTCACAGCCTCATTCTAGAGAAACTGATGTGGTACGGTCTAGACAAGTGGTCTTTGCAGGGAGTGGGAAACTGGCTGACAGGCTGCACCCAGAGAGTGGTGTTAAGTAGCTCCTTTTCAAACTGGCAGTAATTAGGGTCCCCCAGGGGTCGATGTTAGGCCCAATGCTGTTTAATATCTTCATAAGTGATCTGGATGATGGGATCAAGTGTACCCTGAAGAAGTTTGCTGATGATACCAAACTGGGTGGAAAAGTGGACACTTGGGAAGGGAGAGCAACCCTGCAAGAAGATCTAGATAGGCTGGAAGAGTGGGCTAACAAGAACTTTATGAATTTCAACAAGGGCAAGTGTAGGGTCTTGCACCTGGGAATACATGATCCAGGAGTGTAGCATAGGCTGGGGTCTACCTGGCTGGGTGCAGCTCTGTGGAAAGGGCCCTGGAGGTTCTGGTGGACAACAACCTCAATATGAGCAAAGAGTGTGCTTCTGAGGCAAAGAAAGCCAACAGGATGCTGGGTGGCATCAATAAGGGCATCATCAGCAGAGATAAAGAAGACATTATTCCACTCAACTCAGCACTTGTCAGGCCACACCTGCAATACTGTGTTCAGTTTTGGTCCCTGCTATACAAAAAAGGTGTGGACAGGCTGGAGAGGGTCCAGAGAAGGGCCACAAAGATAATTAAAGAACTGAAAGATTGCCACATGAGGAAACACTGAGAGAACTGGGTTTGTTCGGCCTTGAGTAAAGAAGGCTTAGGGGACACCTTATTGTCATGTTCCAGTATTTAAAGGATAGCTACAAAGAAGATGAAGACTCCCTTATTACAAGGAGTCACATAGAAAAGATGAGGGGTAATGTGTGCAAATTACACCTGAGGACATTTCAATTGGACATAAGAGGAAAATTTTTTGCAATGAGAACAATCAGCCAGTCGAATAATCTCCCCAGGGAAGTGGTAGATTTCTCAACATTGGAAACTTTAATGATTCAGCTGGACAGGGTGCTGGCTGTCTTGTGTAGACCATGCTTTTGTCAAGAAAGGTTGGACCAGATGATCCTTGAGGTCCCTTTCAACCTGGTATTCTATGATTCGATGAAATTTCTGACTTAGAGGCCTGCAACCTACCCTGCCTTCTTCTCCCCTTCTTTTTGCTCTTGTCAATCCACACATATTCACGTTAATTCTCCTTAAATGCCTTGAATTTGCAAGGCTGGGATGAATACACAAGCAGAAGAAAAGGAAAAGGAAAAGGAAAAGGAAAAGGAAAAGGAAAAGGAAAAGGAAAAGGAAAAGGAAAAGGAAAAGGAAAAGGAAAAGGAAAAGGAAAAGGAAAAGGAAAAGGAAAAGGAAAAGGAAAAGGAAAAGGAAATGCAGTGGGGAAAAAAATCTCCAAAACTCAAAAGGCCTGTAGTCCACTGCTGAGGGAGATTTTTCAACCCTTTCATAATTTGTGGCTGGTTTCCATTTTACAGATGTAGTAAGTTAAAAGCATTCTTTTTCCCTTTTTGCAATTCCACTTTATAGAACAAAAACTAATAATTCTTTTTCATTTATTGCCCTTTTTTGCATCCAATTCTCAAAATAGCTCCTCTTCTCCCTTTTTCCTCACCTAAGATTGTCTGTGACATGCTTACATGATTGTAAGTGATTTATCTTTCTGTTTTATTTTCATCTTCCCTGAATGGCTTCCAGTTTTCTGTGAAATATTTGATAGTATGGCAAAATGTAATCTAAGCTTGCCATTTCCCTGGCTTTCTAGCAAATAGTTTGCTGGACATGAAATATGGACATACTGGAGAGGAGGAGATGTTATAGGGTCATAGTGTTCATCCAGTTCCCCACAGACTCGAGAGATTGGGTTGGTTTAGCAGGA
>NW_010204296.1:8159-22979 GCF_000695765.1 Mesitornis unicolor
TGATATTTCTTGTTTCTGCTAGAATCCAGAAAGTGCTGGATTTGTGTGTTCTTTATTCAGTTGCATGGCTGATGGCTGGGTTGTGTGGCTGACAGTCCTGGCACAAAATCTACTTTCCAGGCACTGCTTAGAACCCATCATTTCAGAGCCAGTTAAGACCAACCCCAGACACTTGGACCTCACCACAGACTAAGCAATGAGTTCTTACACTGCTGGGATATTTTGCTGCTTGCCTAGAGGTGACCATTTCAAAATTAGCTTGGACTGTGTATTGGAGTGGTTAAGATGGATCTAAATATTTGGAAGACTGCAGGTATTTTAATACGAGGGATAGGTTATGTGGCACATTTTGCTATTCATATCGAATTTTACACTTGTAAAGTGCTTGAATATTTGGAATTTTTATCTGGATATGATTTAGCAGCCCTGCTTGCCTAGCTTTGTCAGGCAGAGAAAATAGGAATAAAAGAAAACAATAAAGAGAAACATCCCTAAAGTGCACAACTTTTACTTCTTCTGCTTCTTATGAAACTTCTCTTCTTATGGTAAACATTTTGCATTCAAGATGAATTCAGCATGCAAACCTCCCTCTTTTGTTTTGTGTGTGGATGTTCACCCATTCAAGTAATGCTAAAAGGAAACTTCAGTTAAATAGTCTATGTAAGCCAGTGCAATCCAGCTAAAATATGTAAGTTTACACAAGTTTTCTTGGGGAAAATACTGGACCAAATAAACCTGAATGCAGAAGAAAAAAGTACTTTAGTTTTCTTTGGGTCACAGATGCTGTGGACTCGTAACTGCTTTACATTGCCACAGTAGTCACAAGGCAAAGCTCCTGCTGATTTACAGCTTGTGCTCACTTGCTAGGTTGGGATGGATGTCACAGGAAAATCTGACTCCAATGTTGTTTCCATTGCCTGTGGTGGGGATGTGCTGGCTGTCAGCGGCAGGGTGAGATACCTTCAGTTTCAGAAGGAATCTGCTGCCATGACTGCCTTTATGGTGCCCATTTTCAGCTCCATCTTCAGCTCAGCTTGGCAGTTTCGTGCTGCAACAGCTATAGTGGAGACCGCCCCTGGCTGTGGGAGCAAAACATCGGCTGCGACCAGCACAAGCCCATTGCGTGATGACCGCACTCAGCCCTGAGCTCATTTGGGAGAAGGTGTTGTAGTGAGGGGAGCTCCAGGAGGGACCCAGGGCTTGTTCTGGAAGTAATGGAAGCAGAAACGCTGCTGGCACAGAGGGAAGTGACTCCCCCAGGCCCAGTGGGGCTGTGCTATTTTACGTCAGTTGAGGGTTTAATCTCGTGCTTGCAGTACATCCTTAAACTGAATGAGAACAGCACTGCTAAATGCCCTCCTGTTTAAATGATGAACTCAGCGGCTGAAAGAATATAAAATATTTATGATATGGAGGATGAAAATGCAGTTGCTAAAATGAAGCACAGTTGAGATAAGGATACAGAGGGAATCTCAGTCCTCCTATCTTACTTGCCCTGACATTATTATGGGGTAACCTCACTGCTTCCCACTATTTTATACCAGTGCCACTACAATCAAAATTAAACCTTTAGCTTCCAACCGTTTCTCTCTTTTTAAACAGAAATTCTGAATAAAGAGATTTGGAAATTCTTCTCCATAACATCTTTCCTAACCTAGACCATTATATGGTCTTTTGGCCACCAGCAGCTGTCTCAGTCCCTGGCAAACCCCCAGCCACAGCCATGGTTTCACATCAAGCCCCTCCAGTGGGTGAGCAGAGGCAGGTGATCTGCTCACTGCAAAAGCTCTGCACTCCCTGTCTTGTGGCCTCCCAGCATCATCTCTGTCATCAGACACTGTAGTAAGTGGAATGAATACTCCTCAGCATGTGGCTTTGAGAAACCGACTCTCCACAAACTACTTTAAAATAGTCTAAAAAAAAAATAATTGTAGGCAAAGGTAGTGAGGCAGATGTCTGCAGTCAGGATGTACCAGATCACCCGCATTGCACCAGTAAAGGATATTCTGTGTGCTGGAACTTCGAGCTATGACTATGCCACAGAAGTAAATAATTCTACAGTTTATCATTATTGTTTTGTATTTCCATGCCTTAAAACATCTTAAAAGCTCTGCTTAACTCTCCTGGCTTCCGTCCGCAGCAGAAAGCATTGAACTAGCCATGCCCTCTGCAAACATATCAGACCATGCTCTCCAGCATACTTTGGTGAAGCCCTGGCTAACGGTGACAAGGCTGGTTCCAACTCACATCAAGTGCAAGTGTAAAGAGCAAAAATGTCAACCCATCCTTTCAAAGGCTTTATTTTTAGTTCATTTTTAATGCATTTTTCCTAATTTTTTATGTTAGCCACATACATGGCAAACTGAAGTAATTATTTTCAAGCCTACAAAACTTGGATGGGAACCAGCTTTCTGCTCCCTTTTCTATTTAATGGGAGCCTTACTGATGAAAGACTATTCCAATGACTAAAACAGACAGCTGAAGTTGAAGGAATTTTTACAAGTTTTCCAATATTTCTGATGGGAATTCCCTAGCGAAGAATTGCCTTCTGAAGCTCCTGTGAGGAATAAACCAGTTTATGCAAAAGTATCATGGTTGAAGCACTTCTTTTTTATATATATAAATCCATATGTGAGTGTAGTGTCAGCAGGTGTAGTTCTGGAATTCATCGGCGCAACACAACTCCGGGAAAGGCTTCAACAAGCAAAGAAAAGGTGTGTGTAGGGATGCCCGCACAGCCTTCCCTCTTAAAAACCATGCAGGCAGCAGAATGATAGCACAAGGTGCTGCAAGAAGGCATCTGCACCTGGGGCCTGTGCGTGTGAGCCCAAGGTTCACTGGTGTAAGCATCAGCAGGTTGTATGGATTGACCTCTTAATCCAAAGAGGGGGTAGATATATGTGTAAAAGTGTGCATGTAAAAGTGTGTGTATGTAACCCAAACTTCCCTGGATTAGCTGTACAAGGGTGGTCAGAAATTTGCAAGTGCTTGTTGATGTTACGCCAGTCTTTGTATTGCAGTTTATCTGTTGTATTGCTGATACCGATCCTGATGGTATAGCTCACTTGTTGCTAGTTAATTATGCATCATTTGTAAATCAATAACACACTTTGATTCTGTTTTGGTACAAGCCACGTGAGCTGAGCAGTTTCTCCCTGTGACAGGTACATACTGTGTGATTCTGGGCGGAAACTACCTTGGCATGTGTATCTGATTACAGTTATCATTTAGACAAAATACTGCTAACACCCAAGAACTCATCAGAAATGTAGAGCAAAGCATGTTTTACATTCTATTTCACTACCTAAGTAAACGCTACCATTTAGGAAACAAGGCAAAACAGATGCACACTGAGGTTCATCTTTTGAATCAGTTACTGCATTAGAAATTCAATTATATCTACTGCCATCGCAGTGCCACTACAGTTCCTGTTATCCAGATAAGCCAATGCCTGGCTATTTAAGATAGACTGTGCAGATGCAGACTAACACAGCCCTTTTTTTGTCATCCAGAGCAGAGGAGTTTGCTGCACAAGTAAATAAGTGAAAAATGGGAAAATATAGCCAGGTGCCACATTAACGAGAAACTGCACCGTGTGGATTTTTTGGATCTTGCAGAGTTAGAGATGGATCGTCTGTGATATATCATATAGTCTTCATTTTCCTCATCCATTTCCACCACATACTAATCTGATTACCTGCTCTATTTAAAGCCTACTCTTTCAAGCAGACTGGAATCTGCTAAAATAATTTCCTTTTGATTCTCAGATGTCTAGTTCTAATTCAGTAAGAAGTAGATATGTATAAATAGCATATCACAATACTCTGCCCCTTTTAACATAACTTTTAAAGCGTAAAAAAAAGCAATTTCCCTGCCCCATTTGGTCTACAATCTAATTAGACATCAGTCAATTGAAAGGCAATGGATGTGTGGGTCTATCACCTTGAAGAACATCGACAGATTTTGAACTTGTATCTGTATTTATTGTTCTTTCTTTTTTCGTATTTTACCTTCCCATGAGCAAAGACATTAGAAAAGGACATTGTCCTAAGGAAGTCATCTGGGTCCCTCAGGACAGAAAAGGTTGTGAGGGTCACTCAAGACAGAGAGGGGTTTTGGGCAGAAATGCCATGTGAGGTTGGTTGATATAAGGCAAGGGAAGCACAGGCTAATATTCCTGAATTCTGTACTGGACACGTTCATAGAAATAACACTTAAGAAGACACATAGCTCTATTAAAAATATTGGAATAGGGTGAATGCAACTTTTGTAGAGTCATGCTGTACAAACCACTTTGTCAGAGGAGTTCTTAAACATGAGGAAATGGATTACTTGTTGATACACTGACTTGACATTTCCCCAAAGTTTGTGATATGATCCCTTACCAAGGAATATTAAAGAAATCAAGTAGTTTTGGGAGAGGAGGAAAACATCCTTTTCGACCAATAACTGGCTAAAGTGTAGGAGATTAGGAATAAGAAATTTATATCTGTGGTGGTGACCCATGAAATATCTTCAGTATACTCATAATTGAAGTGTAAAAGTATGTGAATAATGAGGTGGAAAAGTCTTCTGGTAAAATTATTTTATATAGTCAAATCTAAAGCTCATTTCAAAAGTTGCATCAGTATTTCATCATGCTAACGGATTTGGCAATAAAATGGAAGATGGTAGTAAAGGTCAGTGCATGCAAACTAAGGCACGTAAGCCAGAACATCCTTAATGAGAAATAAATAGTGATGGAGTAGAAATTATTGCCATTAAGGAGAAAATGTTTGAAGTTGTTTCTGAGAAACAGTACCTCAGTGATCAGTGATGGTGGGGAAAAAAGTAAAGCAGTTTCTTAGGAATGATTAAGAAAGGAACTGATAAATAGAAAAAAATATTATGCCATCATGTTGATCTGTGATGCCCTCTCACCCTGCATAGGTCAACTGGAAAAGATAAAGCAAAATGTTATAAGCATGATAATATTTATAGAGTTACATCCAGACAATGAAAATCTGAGTAAAAATGCTTCTCTGCTTGGGAAAGGAAAGAGCAAGAGGTGTACAAGAGAGAAATATAAAATCAGAAGTGATATGAAGGACATGGGAAAAAAAGGAAAATATTCACATTTTCTCACATGAGCCTTAGGGGCACTCAGTGAATTTTGAAGGTAAGAGTTTTTAAAATGTATTTTTACACAGCTTTGAATACAATGCAGAATTTGTTGCTGTCAGATGATGTCAAGGCAAAATGTACTCAGGGATTCAAAAAGAATCCTACAAATTCATCAGAAATCAGTTTATGGATGATTATTAAATATAACAGTATGAATGCAATCTTAATGCAGGAAGGCTCCCAAGCGTTGACATCCAGAAGCTGGGAAGGGATATCGCCGTGTACTTGCCCTGTGTCCTTTACCCTTGCATTTTTTGAACACTGAGATAGACTAGAGAGACAGAAAAAGATGCATAGCTTTAAGAAATGATTGCACTGAATCATGTTCCTACATTTATTGTACTTCCCTGGCAGAAAAGTGGGAGCTGAAAGGATGGAAAATTCCTTTCAAGATGTAGGTGTTTGAAGAGATTCTTTGGGCCAAGTTTGACCTCAGGGATTCCTTCGGTCTTATCGTGGTCCAGATGTCAGGGGGATGGGGGTGTCTCCCCCCTCACTTCTAGTGCTGCAGATCACCCCTGCATCAGTATTATATCTGAAATTTCAGAGCCATTGGTGACTTAAAAGCACAAAACCATTGACAATGAACTGTGACTTGGTGATTTACCTCCTGCCTGTCATGCTTAGAGAAGAGCCAGAGACGCTCAGATATCTGCTGCAACAAGTCTGCCCCTGACACAAGTGAAATTTGTAAACAACTGCTTTTCTTCCTAAAAATCTAGTGTTTGTTTCTTCTGTCAATCGCCACCAAAAGCAGCTAATACCCAACCAGCAATCACCATGTGCACCAGCTCTGCTTGCCCGTGACTTTATTGCATATCCCGCATAAAATTGATAGCAGTTTCCTTTTTGTAGACAAAACATTTGCCATTATCTCATTTGTCCTAGCAACAAAAATAATGATGCATATTCAACCTGTCATACAAAATGGTCTGAAAATGCTTTACAGATACTAAAAAAAAGTCCAGAAAGGCTGAATGTAAAGACAAAAGAAAACAAATAGGTCTTCCTTAGTTTTTCGGCTGGAATTTCAAAGCATACCACATTTCTTTCCAAACCACATTTTATTCTTTTCAAAGTATTTGGAAGACCCAAAATGACATGTTTCTTCTGGATGTGATGTTCCTTTTATAGGGATTTACTTGATATAATTTTTTCTTTTGTCTGAACTTTTAAGGTTTAGAAATTCACCTAGCTCACCCTACACCAAATTCTAACGAGAACCTAATATGGTAAAAAAAAGTTTAAGAGCCTGGAATACCCACTCACATTTTTAGAACATTTATAAAGCCTATTTTTTTCTGATATTATACTTTAAAAGAGTTTTGGTGCACAGATGGTAGCAATATACAGACAGTTTTTGTGAAATCAGCCAGATAAATTCATTTATCAATACACAAGCTAATTTCAGGTGCAGAAATACGAAATATGAATATGGAAAAAAGTGCTTATTTAATACATAACTTTTGACTGCTGTAATATCTTCTTTGTTTTCCCCATGAGGAGCCCACAGAACTGTTTTTCAAACAATGACTGCCTTAGTCTCTTACATTTGCTTATGGCCCAGGTGTCCCTATAGCAAGGACTGCTGTCTTAGAGATCTGCTCTTAGTGCCATGGAGCAGAGCTAAATCAGAGCTAAAATTCTGTGTCACTGCTCCCTACCCCTGATACAGAAGACACATGACAAGGAAATTGGTCCTGCCAAACCTCGTGGGCAGGAGAACAGGGAGGAGTGGGCAGGAGGCTTCCCAGGCTCTGCTCATCCGCAGAGACTGAGACTTGGTGCCCTTTTCCTGAGCTGGAGAGCGTTTTCTTGCTTCCTCAAACTTCTTTTCTTCTCTCTTGTCATTTGCAGTTGCATTTCACATCCCCCTTTACCATCATTACGTTCATCTCCTCTTCTAACAAAGCCCCTTGTTGTTCATAGCTATTTTTCTGCTATCCAGGAACAAAAAGTTAAATTTCATTTTACTGTTTTGAAAAGAAAAAAAACAACAACAAGAAAACACAGGTAATTTAAAAATACAGAAACAAAAGGTTTTAACATAATCCAAAACTTTCTCCTTTTTCTTTCTTTTCATTCAGAACTGGTTATGGAATTTGCTCAAAATTTGCAAATACTTTTGGTCTTCCCCAAAAGCCAGTAATTGCTGTATTTACTGTGGAAAAAACCCTGCTAATCTCGCTCTTCACACTGATTGTGCATGACATGACAGGCAGCTTTTTAAAACGGAAATACACTTCACTTTCACAAAGTAATGGCAGAAATGGAATAGTTTAAAAATCTAATCTCTTCTCACCTCAGCCTGGTAAATCTCCCACTGTCTTCAGCGGGCTCTGAACTAAAGCCTTGCACATTTCTTTCCGTTTGCTGTGAGTCTTCTTTCCACTGAAAAAAAGTAAAAAAGTTCAAATTGATTCCAATATGGCAGAGATTATGTTTATTTTATGTACCACATATTTTCAGTATGTCTAATGAAATTATTCCTTAGACAAGTGAATTTTCTTGATTTTTTAATCTACTTCCCGCTCAAAAAAATATTCAATAATAGTTAAAAGAGACATTACTTGCATCTTTTAATTAACAATAAACATATGCAACTGTAAAAATTCAATTCTATGCCTTCCATTTCGTACAATAAAAATCAGATGTGTTGATTCAGAACTAACCCAGAAAACAGGAGATAAAAAATTGATATTGTAACTTGTGTATGGACAACTGAGGAGAAGGGAAGGTAGTTCAGAGAAAACAAATTTCTCAGAAAATATACCTATAGGCACAGAAGAAATTTAGACAGCTGTTTGAAAAACTGAGTTGCAAACTGATAAATTTTTTCAGCTTTGATAGGAAGCCAGAACCATTTAAAGGGAAAATGTCCATGCAACGTGAGAACTGCAGATCAAGCACCTCATCTCTTTAATGTCCTCTGCAGGCTGGTTTCACCCACTAGAATCCATCCTCCCGTGGTTTGAAATAACTTTGCTTGTTCCTGACAGCAAAGGATTACAAATGTTTTACAAACCCAATTTTAGGTAATCAGATAACACACACACACACACAATCAATATTTTGCCTTTGAAATTGTATGACACTTATGATCACAGAGTTATTCATTTTATTAGTTAAATGTGAAGGTTTTGTTAAACATAATCTATTCAAGATAAAAAGACTCCTTCAACTGTCAGTTTTAGCAATGTTATACCATTGCTTCTAGCTATTAGTTTGGCTTTTCATGGTGTTTTATCATTCTAGTAATGTATGATACCTTGTTCAGTTCTCCTGTTGCAGAGAGACATTACAAGGAAGGCCCAAAGTCTGGAAAACATGGAAAATCAAATTCAGTATTCACAATTTATTGTTACCCTTTACAAGGTCATGTAGCAATAGGATGAGGGGTAATGGTTTTAAACTAGAAAAGGGTAGATTTAGATTGGATATTAGGAAAAACTTCTTCACCATGAGGGTGGTAGATCACTGGAACAGGTTGCCCAGAGCAGTGTTGGAGGCCCCATCCCTGGAGATATTCAAGGTCAGGCTTGTTGGGGCTCTGAGCAAACTGGTCTGGTACCAATGTCCCTGCTCACTGCAGCGGGGTTGGACTGCATGAGCTTTAAAGATCCCCTCCAACCCAATACATTCTATGATTCTATGATTTATGTGAGAATTGGTCCATTTAGAGATGACCTGGAATTGCATGAGAAAGAAACTTTGGGGAACAAAAAAAAATCAAAAATTTCTCAAAAGAGATTCTGTCTTTCATGGAAGTCTTTATTTGCCTGATGAAGGTGAGGGTCTGTGATGCATTCTGGGAGGGGATGAGTAGGAGAGGACGGAGTAAGGAGGGCTGTGAGGAAGGGCAGGAATGTCATGGGGTTTGGGATGGTCCTGCATACGCTCGATTTCCTCATAAAGCCTAATACCAGTGTGCATTCATTAGCAGTGATGGTCCCTCCAAATAACACAGAAAATTTTTGTGGGTGGAAAAAAATACGAAGAGGAAGAAGAAGAGCTCAACCCAGAGTGTCATGAGCACTGGAAAGTTTCGGAACAGCGCAGATTTCAAAGAGATACTTAACTGCATTCTTCAAATATCTCTGTGAAACCAGTTACACATCACACAGAAATGGTATGCTCATTGTGCTGGGATCATTTCTAACTGGAATTTGGCCAGAGCTTTTTAAGCAGAAAGGCGGGCAGGGGAACAATCCTGTCATTAAATGTCCTTGTCATTTTATCTCCATTCCTCTGATTCGTTGCAGATGTTGCTTTGGAAAGTGTTTTAGTGCCTTTCTCGCTTCAATTACCATCAGTTCACACTCAGTTCATAATAGCAGAATAATTGAGCAAGAGACTAGTTCACCATCCTAGTGGATCTTTCTGACATCTACTTGTGGTTCCTCTATTTCTTTATCTTGCAGTAGATTGTCCCTTAGAAAATTAAATTTGAAAGTGCTTGAAGGTTTGAAAAAAGGACAAAGATTGATTACTTTGGTAAATTTATTTCAACATTAGATTAACTTTTTATGGATTATAATGACAAGCCCTAAGCAAAATAAATTGTAGTAACTCTGAGATGTATGACTCAATATGAAGCCAGCACAGAGTGTAATTCACAGTATTTTCCTTCCTAGCAAAGTCAATTTAATAATAACAATATTAATTGTTTAAGTAAAAACCATTAGACAAACTCCAGGTGCATGGATTTATAGTGTTTACACTGAATAGTCAAGTCAACCAAGCATTTATTGATTATGCATTTCCTTATCCATCATTTATTGATTAATTTATTATTAATACATTAATAGAATTGATAGAGATACTTTACTTTTATAAGTCTTGTAATTTTAATTCTAGAATATCCCTTACAATATTTTGCAGACATAGGGTTGATATCCAGCTATTGTGATTCTACCTTGTAATTTAATTCACTGACCATGATAAAATATTAGATTAGCTACACCAGTAAAGTTAGTTGTTTGTAATAACTGAAAATTAATTAAGAGAAAAGGTGTTATCAAGACATTTTCAGCAGCATTGTAATTGCTCTTCTATCATAATATTTCTAAATAGCAACCGAATGGTTGGTTTCCATGGAGAATTGGAATTTGTAATTGCACAGTGTGGTGATCTGGCAGTCTTTTTGGAAACAAATCAAGAGAGAAATAATTATACAAGACTTTCAGGGCTACAGCTTCAAAAACTGAGCTCATTTCTGAATCTGGCAGACATTTCTTTGCCAGCTTAAGGAAATATCAAGGTTTTTTGTGTGTTTAGCTTTAAATAAGGTAGAGCATTGGATTTGTTATGTCCATATGTTTGCAAACACAAATATTATTCCTCCTAAAAGCAAGTAAGAAAAGTCACCAAAACATTCCAGATCATCCATCAATGAATACAATTTGAATTTCTGGGTAACAGTTCAGATAACCTTCTCCTAAACACAGATTTAAAAATGGATACCTGTATACCTTTTTCATGGTGTCAGGCATCTTCTTCAGAGCAGAAGAAGATGGTATGGCCTATTAGATGCTTGAATTTAACTTATCATTTTTCCTGCTCTTCTTTCCACACCCCTTTGGCAAAAATCTAAGGGCATTTAGAAAAAGAGGAATTTTCTTTTACTTACTTGGGTTGTGTAATCCTGTTAGCACTGAACAGGCTGTTCTGACAACATTTGTATTGGCAGCGGATGGAGAGAGAGCTCTTCTGACCAAGCAATAGCCTGAATATGACCTATTCATGGTGTTCTCCTTGCATCCAGCTTCATAGACAAGACCTTGCCTTGCCTGAACCCTCCCATCCTTGCCCACCTTTGACTGGGGAGCACATGGGCTCTCTATCTTCGGCTTCTTTTGAACCCCTACCTGGTCCTCAGGCTCAGCGGTGGTATCAGGCTAAGAAGATGCTGCTTGCACACCTTCAAGAGTCTTCCCAAACTTCAGTATTCTCATTGGTGTCCTTGCCCAACCCCAAGGTCTGTCACCAGGCTGTGCCACAGAAGGGCCTTTTTCTTGCCCGGTTAAGGTGACACCAGGCAAGTTTAGCAGGTGTTCAGTATTCGGGCATGACTAAGACACATCTAAATTCACTCCTTGTCCTTGGCCTTATTACATTTGTGAATATGGGAACTATCATCCAGCCAAATCTTGAGAAAGCGTCTTAAAGGTTTCAAGCTCTTATTCTGCTTTCTCTGTAACACTTCCATTTCCTCTCAATGCACCCCTTCTTAAACAGACACTTGCCCCCTCATCTTTCAAATCCAGCACCAGGAGTCCTTTCTATACTCGCTCCATTGGCTCAGCCCCTGTAGGATTTTACACTGTTGTTGGATAGATCAGGAGATTGATGGCAAATTAAACCTTTCCTCTAAGTTTTTCTTGATTTGCTTTTCCTACTGAGGAATATGGGGAACCTCAGTCACCTCCTCTAGTTACAAGAAACAGAAATCTTATTCCCCAGCAGGAGACAGGACTTCATCTGAAATCACATAACCCTGTTGCTTAATATTTCCAATGGTTTTCAGATAGCTGCTATCTTGGACTCTAAAGCTGCTCTCATACCTGTGGAGATTTTTTTGCACGAAGCAAACAGAGTTCAAACTGAGTTCCCTGTCTGCAGCGTTCACTACATCATCATCAGGCTCCTCGTTGTCTGGATTGCAACTTGGATGAGACTGCCTTTATTTTTTTTTATTTTTTTTTTAATATCCTAGCTTCTTAGTGATGCCCAAAAATTCTCCAGGGGCAGAAAGTGTCTACAGGACTTTGATGAGCAGACTAGTCCTGGATTGGGCAAACTTCTCCTAAATTAATGTTTAAAGATGCAGTTCAGAATTAGCTACAGAAGTGCTAAAAAAATGTGTCTCTATAAGCTAAAAAAACTGCAGTCCAATTCCTTTTGCATTGTAGTTGGAACATCAAGAGCGATTCATTGCAAGAAAAAGCTTTTTTTACTGTTCAAACTGTATTTCCAAGGTAATTCTATTATTCTTAAAAATTATTTTTACTGGAAGTTTGATAAAACATTTTAACTCCGTATTTACCTGAGCCTAATGTTTAGCCATACATTTTAGTCCAAATTTTGAAAATTTGCTCATGCTTTCACTATTGCTTGTATACTATCTTCTTATTCTGTATGTCTTTTACACAGAAAAAGTGTTTATTATCATGGCATGAGCCAAGCTGTTTTCCCCTTCAGCTATATAATATATATGTATGTAAAACATTATTCTGAATATGTATGAATAATTTAAAAGAAAAGCTCTTATCCTCATAGAGAATTTTTAATGCCTTTTCCTGAGTTTTGAACTGTGAAAAAAAAATATATATAGTGAAACAGTGCTATATCCTTTACCAAAAAGTGAATGTACAAAGGGGTTGTGTTGAATGTGTAAAGCACAGCTTAGTAGGAATGAGCACCAAAGAAATATTCGTATTCTCCATGCAGTGACACTGGCTCTGCCACTCAGAATGCCATGGAAAATATGGTGATTCTGTCACTGGGCCCAGTACTTCACGGGGCTTTGCAAAAAAGTAACTTTATTCATGTGAATCTTCTCAGGGAAGCTCATTGTATAACTCACCTCAGTAAAGTTGCTCCTGTGCAGAAATACTCAAGTGATTAGGCTCACAGTTTTTAATGACTGTTTCATAGAATAATTCCCAGCTGAAACATAGTGTTTAAACATTTTTTCTACTCTTCGAGGGCACTCAAGTTATTCTCAAAGCTTTTTGGCCTATGTATGGAATTACCCATAGGAAAAAAAAAGAAGCTGGTACATACATTAGGCACAGATGTTTCAGAAAGAGCTATTCCATTGACATATAGAGAATTTACTGACTGAGCCTACTCACACAGAGAGAGAAAATTGTCTCACAGTGACTTTTTGTATTTATTATCAGCATCCCCTTAGGAGTTCAAGTTATTTTTTAATACTTCTTTAATGTTGCTTCTTTTCAAGGATAGGGAAGGATGGGATAGAGGAGATTACATTTGATATTTATATTATTATTATTATTACTACACGTGATTGTGTCAAGCTGTAAATTCTTCATTAAATTTTTAAATCCCTCTGATGTTTGACAAGGAGTTGGAAATATATAAATGTTAAATTTTATGGTTTTTTCCGTGTTACCATGGTCTGCAGTTCTATTATAAACTGTCATCTGTAATATAATCAAAGGAAAATCAGTAGAAAACCTTATTGTAGTCCAAGGAACATTCTTTTTTACATGAATTTACTGACTTTAATAGGATTTAGACTGACTGGCTCAATCTGGAGCTTTTAGAAAAGCTAGGAAAGACTGAGTGAGAAAAGAACTGGGTTTTTTATGGGATGTCCCCAAAATCTACCTTGATTTACAGTGGTGTATAATGTCACAAAAAAACACTTTCCCATTGGGTCAGAGCCTTTCAATCACTAAAAATGTGTCTGTATCATCCCTAATGCAGTGTTCGTGGCTTTCTCATTGCTGACTCACACCACTGTCGGTTTGTAGCTTGAAAAATTAGTAGCAAATTAAGGGTTGTATGGGTCTGCTTGGATTCCTTCTCCCTCTTCAATTTCCTGTTACTGTTTGGCTTTTGGTCACAGCTTGTTATTTGCATTTGTACTGAAAATAGTGTGAGGAGGTGTTTGCCCTGGACCAGACAGGACATGCAGTACAAAGGCATGGTTCAAATACAGAAGAAAACTGCTGTCTTTTCCCCAGGGATCTCACATTTTTTTAGCTGGAAAGGAGTTTCTTACCCAGTAGCAGTGCCCTGCTCTGGCAAGACCAGCCTCTGTCTCCCTGGGCTGGACAGTGTGGGACAGCAGGACATGCTCCTCCCAGGAGTGCTGGGGCTTGCACTGCTGCCAAGTGCCCAAACCACAAACCGTACCACGGACCTCCTCACTGAAAAAGGTGCTCCTGATCTCGCCAGGAGCCAGTACATGGTCAGCCATGCAAGAAGCAGGAAAAGAAAACCTGATACTGGTGACAGGATATCAGCTCCATGAAAGACACAACCAGGCGTCCAGGACCTGCTCTGCATGTATTTACCTGAAAACATTATGGATAAAACCGAAGAAACTGAAGAGTAGAGGGCAAAGCTGTGGTTCTGCCTTATCCATCTGTATACCCTGAACATTCTTCTTGCTTCCAGGTTCTCTAGTTTCAAAATGCAAGACTGGAAAAATACGTGAGGAAGACCTGCTTAAGGATGTTGGGGAGGTGGGTCCAGGCCTGGGGCAATGCTATAACTATCATGTCAGCAGTGGGTGCTGGGGTTGCCATCCACATATTCCATAGCTGATGGGGCTACTGGAAGATGGGAAATGTGAGAGAGTACAGAATGTGAGAGGTTGGAAGGGAGCTTATAAGATCATCTAGTCCAAACCCTCCTGCTCAGGCACAGCCAGCTAGAGCCAGTTGTCCAGGACTATGTCCAGATGGCTTTGGAATATCTCCAAGGATGGAGACTCCACAACCTCTTTGGGTAACCTATCCCATTGTTTGATCACCCTCACAGGAAAAGGAGTGTTTCCCAATGTTCAGACAGACCCACCCATGTTTCAGTTTGTGCCCATTGCCTCTTGTCTGGCCACTGGGCCCTACTGAGAAGGTCCTGGATTCCTCATCTTCACACAGAATCACAGAATCACAGAACATT
>NW_010204297.1:0-5813 GCF_000695765.1 Mesitornis unicolor
TCTAAATATATATACATTTATATTTATATATATAAAATTCTAAAATTGTATATCTATATAAAAATATAAATTTAATAATAAATATATATATAAAATATCTAGGATAACTGAAGTACTGAGCCAAGGAGGGAATCATTTGGTAATGTAATGTAAGTAATGGAAGGAGCCTGATGCCATCCCTCCATTGCCCAGGCTATCAGCCAAAGAGCACCACACAGCTGCAGTTTTACAGAAGGATCTTTGGAGTTCTGCGACAATACAGAAAAATACCCAACAGTTTTCCACTTGTACTCTCAAGACAGCAAGAGCTTTTCTAGCCTTTTATTACATTTATAAATAAATACTCTAAACTAGCATGTAAACACATTATTTTTTACAAATACAGATACAGTAATAGATATGTAAAATATATGGTTATGCTTTTGTAGACATGAATATGAGTATAGGTATTCCATAGGACCTCTGTGAGAATGTAGTGAAATTAACGACTTTCATGTCAGGGACTAAAGGAGTTGTGCCCCTGATGTCCTGTTATTTAATAAATTTATATGGAACACACCAGATATACATTTAGTGGAAAAGCATGAAGATATCTTGGTTCTTATTTGGAAACTATTAACATATATGACATCCCAACACTGTTAGGCTTGTTACTTTAGCATGAAAAAGGAGTGATCCAAATTCACCTCTTCTGGAACGTCCCTGAATTTCTGTAGCTTTTCCTATGCTTACACATCCCATAAGGTTCCTAGCTTACTGGCAATTTTATTTTAAAAAAAGCCTCATGTTCTATTTAGGCTGCATCAGTAATTGCAACTTTTAGTGCGTAGCCTGGGACTGGCTTTTGCAAATTTGCAAATTTACCTTGTAAATGTGGAGAACCCCAAAATAAGGTTCTCCCCCGCTGTTTACAGAAGAGAAACGACACATGTGGTTTACAAAATGTTTCCCCAGAACGAGACCGCTAAACATCTGAGTAATGCATGAGATTTACAAACTAAAACCTAGGAAAGTGGTTTTCCAAGAGCAGCAGTGATTAACACAACCCGTCAGAGCTTTATTTATTACTTGGGCTCTCCGTGCCAACTCCAACCACGGAGTTGGAGGCAGGAGCACGTGTGTGCTCATACACACGTGTGCACACGTACACACAGCGCACTTGCTGTTGCACCATGCCATTAAGATATTTGCTCCCTTTCATATAGAAAGTATTAGTAGAAGATTAACCCGCTCTCTCTTTTCTTTCCAGCACACTGCGATTCTTCAGGCTCAGAATTTGGGTAATTCGGAAATTCAAACTGGAGGAGGTTTTCCTCATTCTATGCAGATCAAAGGCAAATCGAGAAGAAAAAAAAAATAAAACAAAATTATGCCTCATATACAATGCATGGGCCTCTTCATTTCTAAGTTATGCAGATGACCCCTCCGCAAAAATAACAATCTCTAGGAACTTGGAAGAAGAAACTGTAGTCCCAGTTGCTTTGACCTAAATAAAGTGTCTGTGTAATTATCTTCAACAGGCCTTGCCAAAACATCATTTTATACTGTTCAAATGCATATTCTAAGAGGGGATGGAAATTTGAGGGACAGGATGGCAAGCAAAGTGCATTTTATTTCTCTGAACAATTAGAAAGATTATAATAATACAGCAAATACTGTGCATCCTGCCACTATGTGCCATCTTCCATCCCAAAGGATCTCAAAGGGACTTGTCACTAATTCCATTTTTCTCGTTCCAAAAAATAACATGTCAACCTTTAACTATTTTGTTCCATACAGTACAATGCGTACTTAAATTTCCTACTTCCTTTTTCGTTCTCATGAAACTGTCAGTGTGCATTGGTTTGGGGTTTTTTTCCCAGCAACGTGGGATTCCATGCGGCCTCAATAAACAGGCATCTTTGCTCAAATACAAGCCAAATTTTACTCAAAAATCATACCTCCCTTCTTCATTGCAGACATTTTGCAAACCTTTTACTCTAATATTGGAGATGATTGGGCAATTTCAGTTATGCAATAAAAACAATGATAAAATCTTATTTTGAAGGGGTTTGCGTGGAAATAGTCTTCGTTCAGTCAGTGATAACTGAAGAAATGAGAAGTGAGAATTTTCTTTTTTTGATCAATATTTTTTTAAGAAAATGAGCTTTTAATCAAAATGTCTGTTAAACAAAGCTATTGTAAATGGATAATTCGTTACACTGGAAAACATGATTTACAGGATGATGTAAGAGTTCAATACCGTAACATTTTTTTCACGATAGAAGTCCAGATTGATTTGTGAGATACACACCCCAACAGCTGCCTGAAACAGAGGATATGAAAAAAAATGGGAGAAACACATCCAATATTCCAAAATGTATTGCAGATTTTTAATAAAACCTGAAGTTCTATTTCCTCAAAATGTAGAAAAATAGAAGAAAGGAATAAACATCTCAGACTCTCTCCTCATTATCTTAAGCTGACATTTCCTTAACCTGCCAAATTAAATTCGAGAGTCTTTAGGACTTAACTGTTTGTTACTTTGAGAGGGTTTTTTATAGACAGAAAATTATTCTCTGACTTGGAGTCTGGCCAGGGCACTGCAGAGAGCAGCATCTTGAGCAAAAGCGATCTGGTCAAAACAAGGGATACACTCATGCTAAACTGTTTAATACAAAACCTTCCTCCTGGAAACGAGACGAGCTGTCAGACACTACCGCAGTGACCATCCCAAACAAAGCCGTAAAGCATTTCATCGCGAGTGTTATCCCACAGTGTGTAATTTCAGACAATAGGCGCTGGGTTGTTCGCAATAAGTTGGAGCAATTTACCAGGAAATGTGAAAGCTGGTCAAGTAGAGAAAGGCAAAAATTTCCAGCCTATTACAGAAAACCTCAACATGGAAAAAAATAGAGGGAGAGGATCCCTCCCACGCAAGACCTCACTGGGCTGATATCTCAATGCACGCCTATAGTTCCTGTGTTGTTAGAGCTTTATTAGAGCCAGCGGTGAAAGGATAAGCAAGACAAAAATTGAGATTTCCAAAGTTCAAAGCATACAATAGCTGATGAACTAGCGGCATCTCAAAACTACCATCAGGAGACCCTGTTGGGATCAAATGTAATCTCAGAAGAAATAATGTATTTGTGAGGAAGATACGTGTGTTGATCAGATAAAGCTTCAATCATGTAGCGCAGCAGTGGCTGGGCGTATTATTCACAAATATCACAGAAACACACTTATTACAAACTCGGGACATTAACATGAAGGTGGTACCGAGATTCAGTCAACAGTGGAAAGGAACAGAGCAGACGAAGAACCAGTAAACATCAGAACAGACTTTCAAAACACCCTGCTAACAGAAGAACCAAGCACCAGCCAGGCTCTTATCATCACAGGAAAAAATTGCATTGGCAGCAACATCAAGATGCCTGCGAAGTAAACACAAGACTTTGTACAATACTGGCATGAAAAAAGTAACTCTCTTAAACCCAGAAGAAAACATCTTAATTCTCCAAGAGAGTTGGAAGCTCGCAAAAACTATCAAAGAAAGAACTTGGTGCAAAACAGTGTTAAGTTATACAATTTATGGGAATTTTAAGAGTATGAGAAAGTTCTGCATTTACTGTTGCTATTTTAAGTACAGTAAAAAGCACACTAGGAAAGGTGGCTTCCCCAGAAGGGATATTGTGTTTTGATAGGCTGCTTACGCGGTGCATTTATGTCTGATATCTTCGAAAACTCTGCTTTAAAGAAGCTCCTTATGAGAGAGGACGCTGTAGGTGTAGGAAGGACTGAAACCTGAACTGTGCACCACTTTGGCTCTCTCTTTTTGTGCTTGAACATCAAACACCAAGGACATCACTTCACTTTCCGTTCACCTTTTTAGCTTACCCAATAACCCTTAACACTTCCTTTCAGGGAAGTATAACTTCTGGGTGCTGCCTTTTCTCCTTTCTTCCCACGAGTGCAGTGAAGATGAAGCTGCTAATGTCCTTCAAATGAAATGGCAACAGCTGTAAAAGAGAAGGCATTGTCTGGGGTTCTGAAGGGACGTGTTACTTGTCACCCTCTGTGTTACCTGTTAGTGCTCTGCTGACTTACTGCTTTTTTTCCTCTTTAAAGTGGATTTCACATTTTTCTCTAGCAGCTCCTTTGGCTCCTGTGGGCCTTTGTTTTCTTGCTTATTGTATTTTTATCTGCAGGAACAACACATGCTGTTATTCTCATCGTGTTTTTGTCCACTGCGACCCAAAATCTAACACTTCCATTTCTTATTATCTGCAACAGAAAATTCCAGTACTTTGAATTAACTTTTCTGTTGAGACCAACCCTACCGCCCAGCATAGGAACAACCACATAGCACATCTACATGCTGTGTTGTGTGTGAGTAGACACCAACCCTTTGCCGGTGTGCTAAGACAACCACACTCCACTTAGCCACCATTAACAAAGCATTAAACCTGACTTAATAAGCCCGGCTGATAAGGAACCCAAATATGCTGACTGCAAGAAGGCAGATGACTATCCCATGCTCACGATGTCCCATTTTTTGCAGCTGGAAAGGGTTATGTCCTCCTACATGTCAAATGAGTGTGCAGCTCACGTACCATACCAAGGCACCCACCTCTGAGAGGAAGCCAAGCCGATGGATTCATGCCGTGTGTCTACAGCCACTAAATATTTGCAGTGAGCTAAAACACACATCCAGATTACAGCTTTCCCCTGCTAAGACTCATGTTTAAATAATTTTCAACTTCCTTTTTAATTATGTGCCTTAGAGCCCTCTCTCCAGACTGAATCTTTACACTAGGCAAACTGGATCTATGCTAGAATGGCGTGTCTCGTTTCAGCAGGTATCTGGTTGGAGATGAGGCCTAGAAAGCCAACGGTCTTCTGTAGGGGAGGGTGTACCACAAGCAAACAAAACTGAGGGGCTGAGGACCCCAGTATAAGGAAATTGGGTGAGCAGATTTGGGTAGCATGGTGTGACTGCCCAGGCAGCTTGCATTGGGAGGGGAACTGCAGCCAAGCTCAGCCTTCTGTGGCCAGAAGAAGACAGAATTTGCCCTGTCTCAACTCAAATTCAGAAAGCCAAGCAAGGAAGCTGCTGCAGATGTCCTGAAGTGTTGACCTTGTAGAGCAATGTAAATCACGTGAGAGGGATCAGCTGAGGAAGTGAAGGAGGCAGAAGACTACTGGGGTAACCAGTAACCCCATCAGGCCTTCCTATTACATGTCTCCCAAACCCCACCGACTAAGGAAACACTCACAGGGACAAAGAAATCCATTAATAGCTTTCCCATGAATATATCTCAAACATATCTTGCCCAGTGAACCACTCTCTCCTGCACATCCTGAAAAGTCGCAAAGTCAGGTTATCAGAACCTGTAAAAAGCATCACATTCAACAATCTTTACAATACTACAGTGGCTGAAGATTGGATTTCATTTCATTGGATTTTCTGATGGTTATGGACAGCAAATTCCAAAACCCCTTTATCATTTCAGTTCTCCCTGTGTGATTTACGTGAGACTGTCCTAAATGATGGCTGTTGATTGTCTGAAGTTTAATTTCCAGAAGGATTCTCTTCAAAGCTCCACTTCCAAAAAAGCAACTAAGAAATTTGTTCTCCCCACTGAAAAGAGCTCCTAATTTTGGGAAATACTAGATTTGGTTATTATTAATCCTTTTGGGTGAAAATTATCTCCCATAGGCAAGTAGTCACATCGGGTACCAATAATAGTTACATATGGACTTCTAATCACTCAGTGTGGGAGCAGAACCGAAGAGTTTCTTCCTTCGGTCACAATTATTTTTCTCTCTTTCCC
>NW_010204297.1:5843-25933 GCF_000695765.1 Mesitornis unicolor
GGAAAGTGATCTCTGCTGTCATAGCTTCAGCCTCACTATGTAAGTTAAAAACATGCCCTGTCTCCATTACATGATTACAGGCAGACTTTCAACTCTGATAGTCTATGAGCTAAAGTCAAGGAACGTGCGCCAGCTGTTACAAAACAGTTTTCCTGGAAAATAGCCACCGGACCAGCAGTCAAACTAGGACATTCGACATACAAGGAAGAATAAAATTAAAAAAAAAAAAAAGGCACAGCAATACAACACATGATTTTAATAAAGTCAGGAAAGCCCTGAAATGTCCAGAAGAAAACATGGCTATACTAACCATTAAATTTGATGATCTATAAACACTTACTGCAAGAAGTGTACTGTGGCACCGAAACACTCACCCCAGCATCTTCACTTTCCATTGAAATCTGTAGCAGAAATTCAGGTGTCTTTCCATCCCATCAAAACTTGGATACTTGTTCTTCTGACTATCTGAGGACATCGCATTATGTGATGTGTCTCGCATCCATCACATGTTCTTTGTTCTCTCATCATCTCCCCATGGAGGATGAGTATGTGGCGCCAGGCCTCTTGTTTTCCTTGGGATTTTTTTTCTGGTTTTTGTCTGCACATGTTGCTGCATACTGGATAAAGCAAGGTCACAAAGCATGTCTTACACTTGGAGTGGGAGACTGTGAGGCTTGTGATGGTCCTTAGCTCCTTAGGCTTTTGTTTTAATTGACGGAGAGCTTTCCTAACACTGTATTTCCTTCACAGACAAGATTTAGCAAAATGGAATAGTGCTTTCCAGAGCCAGAAGAACAAAATTATCATTGTCCACCACCAGAATGTCGCTTTTTACAAACATCAGTGGATAAATCCCAGGTGTCTCCTAGAGAATTCAAGTGTGGAGCTGTAGCGTGGGCCCATTTCTGATCAGAAATGACAAAGCCAAATGATCCTCATACTATGAACCACGACAGGAGAAAATGCAGGTAGTGTAGCTTTATTGAACCCCTGCAACAAAAGTTTACTCCATTTAACTTCAAGGGAGAGCTTTGGTGAATAAGACTGAACTCCCATGTGTTAAGAGTGCGGAGCCTACTCATCCTCCCAAGAACCCGGCCCTTATGCTGATTTCTGATGCCAGCAAGAACACAAATCACACCAATACTAACCACAGACCTACTCACAATTAAGGCGATGAATTTAACGACCCAGCTCCCTCCAGACCGTAATGTTATGTAAAATACAGGAGGAGCAGTCGCAAGATGTGACAACATTGCGTGGCCATGATTGCTGGCAAATAGAGAGGAAGGAGGATGTTTAGTCAGCTTGTCCAGGATGTATTGAGAGCTGCTGGCAGCTGGGAAGGACAGTTTTGGGCAGCCGTCAGGGAAATTGCAGATGGATTAAACATTTTGGAGGGTTTGGGTATCTGAGCTGCAGGAGAACGAACAGCTGGGAGGAGAAGGGGACTCTGAGCACTCTCATCGCGGCTGGGAGGTGCTTCTCTGGGACTGTCTCCGGTTGACCCTGTGTGTTTTGATGACAAAGCAAAGCAAAGCCACGCTGCCATGCAGAACTGACGGTGCAGAAGCCAAGGCACTTGTTTGGGTTTAGCATTTGGGTTATTCTGCTGCAAATTACCCAAAAGAACTGCTATTCCTGGTGGCTGAAGTTCACAGAGGGGGACTGAAAACTCAAGTCAAAGAAAAAGGGAGAATGTGTGTGTGTGTGTGTGTGTGTGTGTGTAAATAGGCATATTAGCTATCCTGAAGATCCAAAACAAGAAAGCTTACATTTAAGACAATGAAAACAATGTCAGGCCACCAAGAGAAAACAGAGAATCACACATTTAGCATATGCATATCAAGGTTTTTAATGTTATCAGGAGGGAAGTTCTTTCAAGAAATGCAAAGCATCCTGATTTGGCTTGAACACAAGTATTCCCTTAGAAATGCTAATCAGTTAGGTAAAAACCTACAGAAGAGTATTTTATACAGACACTTTGTCCTAGATATGGGTGCAACAGAAATAATTTCGTTATGAGATATCTCCTGTGTTCCCCAAACGGGGCTCAGTGTAGCATCAGTTCTAGCTCTGCCTTCAACCACCAGTGCACCCCCTCATTAGTACAGGTATGAGCATTTTGCTGTACATTGCCGGCATCATTTTGAAGCATCATCTTCATGTTGTGCTTCTAAACATGCACAGATGTGTTTGGACAGGGCAATACGGGTTAATTGTAACTTTACCAGTTATATATTGCAAAGAAAACACTGACAATAAAACAAGAGACAGAAAATCAATACGGTGTCAGACAAATTAATTATCAATGGTATATGGAGTTAAAAATAATGGAATGAGATCATCCACTTAGTTATTTTCAATGGTCTGCCTCTCTGTGATCCTCTTCTGAGTTTAGAAATTCTCCATAGATCTGCAAAAGCAGAATAATTACCTGTTCAATCAAGCGCCTTTCTCCACCTGTATCTGCAATGAAAACTCACATGAACCTCACTAGCCCCACTGGTAGCCCTTTGCCTCAGACCATACCACTTGCCCCTCATTGGGACCTCCCAAATGGGAAATGAATACTTCCACTGTCCAAATCTTCGCCCCTTCTCCCACTTTCTGCTCAGATGCCCAGCACCAAAACCCACCTCACCGCTGAGCAGCTCATACAGCTTTGCCCTATCACACTGAGAGCTGGAAGTTCTCCTTACCCCAGTAATGGCTACGACTTGCCCTGCCTAAAAGCCAAAGACAGGAGCCGGCATATGATGTTTTTATAGTTGTGGGTCATTCACAGTTCTGTCAGATACATCATAATCGCAACAGGCTTTGTTTGGTTGTTTTCAAATAGTTGGAATTGCTTGAGGGGAAAGGGGTGAAAAGCAACAAAAGGACTTAATTAAAGCGCATTCACTGAGGTCACCAAGTTATGACACATACATTTGGTTAAACAATTACATTTTTGTTCATTGTCGCAAAAACTGGCAGTTCAGATTTACAAGGCTGGTTTCTGTCTGTTAACTCCGCTGCTCTGTCTGGAGTCTCCCCTAGTGTCAGCATGTGAAAGCACTGGGCTCCAAAAACCAACGTTTACATAGGACAAAATGTGATTTTTCGGGTCCTCCTCCCTCCTGGATTACCAACCTTTAATTAACAAGACTCAGAGGTCAGTAATTCAGACTTTCTGCATTAGAAGACCCTTTCATCACCAAATTACAGCTCAGATTGTGCCTGCAGGCACAGCCCAGGACAGCAGCAGGTGATGAGGCCAGCCCAGGAGCAGCCCTGAGAGGACAAGCACCTCAGAGACAGCCCCAGGGGTGCACAGTTCCCTTCCTGCCCCTTCCTTGGGGCAGAACCACAGAGTGGAGGGGTGGGAAGGGCCCTCTGGAGCTCATCCAGTCCAACCCCTGCCAGAGCAGGGTCACCAGAGATCACCCAGGAACACGGCCAGGGCTTTGGGTGTCTCCAGAGAGGGAGACTCCACAACCTCTCTGGGCAGCCTGGGCCATGCTCTGGCACCCTCACATAAAGAGGTTGTTCCTGGTGTTTCGGCTGCACCCCCTTGTTCCACTTTGTGACCTGCCCCGGGGAGAGGGAAGCGGCCGAGCTCCACCCAAAGCACCGCACACCTGGACATGGGCAGGTCCACAATATCCTCCCTCCTTTCACAGCCCCATAAATCTGCCCCAGCAGGTTCCTCTCCCCAGCTGCAAAAGTGACTGAAATATTCTGCAGATGATCGGTCTCTGAGCAAGATAAATGAATCAAGAGCTAGGGCCAAACCCTCAGCTGGGGAGGTTTAAAGCTGCACCAATTTGATGCAATATGGAGATTTGCTTTATTTTTTTTCCTATCTATCCCTGCAAACCAAAGCAGATTCTTCTTGCAGTAAACTTTGACTAGAGATTACCCTATTGCTTTGGCCATCCTTCTTTTTCATCCACTTCTTTTTTCCATATTTCAACCCGATGGCTTTTAAATAAAAAATGTCAGTACTTACCTAACTTCCAGCATGCCATCCTGACTGATGAAAGCCAGGGAACCTTGGAGTAAAACCCGCTGAATAATGGCACTACAAATGAAGAAACAGAAGATACTTAGCAGAAAGTTGCCAAGAGAGGCTGCGAGATGCCAGATAAAAGCCAGAGATGTATCTGAGGAAACAAGGCAACTGCAAGAGATAAGAAAGCAGATATAGAGATTTAAGCTCAAGAAATAAAGAGGATTTTTACAAATCAGGACAACGATGTAAAGACAAAGATGAGACAGGAAACCAGGAAGAACAATATTGAATTTATCAAGACAACACTGAGCAAACAAAACAGAACTTGAAAGTACAGCAGTGGGAAGAAAGCATAAGAGAGGGAAATAGCATTTTATTGCAGTGCTGGGAACAAGACAGACTCCGTAAGTGACAGGGCACAAATCATTAAAAGGACTGGAGTATTCTACAGAGACTCGGAGTCCTGCGTTTAGAGCAACTAGCCGAGAAAAGAGTTTTTGCCTTCAAAAAGCACCTCTGAAATCACAAATGAATGAAATGCGTGGCCTGACCAAAGCGTAGCGCAGGTCAAGGCCCTGGCAGGCAGCTGCCTTTGATAGCGCCTGGAACAGGCTGTCAGACAGCAGTGTGCCCTTTCTGATGTCTGTTTGGTGTCCTGTGTAAAAGGAGCTGTTGGTTTCCCGTACAGGAGGTGTTTGTGTCTCTCTCACACAAAAAAAAACCCACACCGGGGCCGTTGGCACGGCTGAGCCTCTGCGCAGAGATGCTGAGAGCCGAGTGGACAGAGAGGAATATTTTCTATATAATGCGGGCCACAGAAACAGCGATTTTTTTCTGAATGGACAAATACAGCATCGCGGTTGCAAATACACAAGATTGCCCCAGCTAGGAGGGGCTTTGAAGATTGTTCCAGAAAATTTTAGAAAGGTGCCATGACATGCCTATAACCTGTAACACCAGACTCACAGATAAGACCTCAGCCTCTGAGTACGACCATAGCAGCAATGTGTGGGATCGGAACGAAGATCAGCATCTTGTTTTTCAAACTTGCCCAAAAACAGGTGCATATGAAGCATCTAAGATCAAGGCAACATGCACAATACTTCATTTAATCCAACCCTACCCATCTACACGATTTTACAGACCTCAGATATCTCTTTCCCAGTCTGAAGAGTCCTGGTATTCTTAATTGTCCTCTTTCCATATCTTGGGTCTTCCCTGTGGACCTTCTCTGAATAAGAACCATTTACCACTAAGCCTGGGAAAATATTTCACAGCTGATACCTATAACCTTCTGCTCACTGATATTTAAGAGGCTGGTCTATTTGTTTGTGTGTTCATTTGTCCTAGCCTATAGCAATCAAGTGCTCTCCTGCCCAGGGAGAAAAGCAGCACTGGCAGAGTGCTAAGAAAAACAAGAGAAAACCAAGACAAAACACTTGCAAATCCTTAAATCTTCCTTAACATCACCTACAACCTGCAAATACCACGGTAATTGCTAACACTGTGGGTATGGGCTCAAATTAGGGAATTTGCAGAGGGCAAACTCTTGGGCCAGATCTTGGACCTTCTGCTGGTTTTTAGCAGCTATGGATCTGGCCTGGGATCTGCTGTTTACTCCAGACAAAGGCGAGGAAGAGTATGTCTTATACATCCTGTTAGCATCCGAGCAAACACGGTGTTTAATATTAGAAGCCGGTATGCATGTGGTTGCTTAGGAATGAGAAACATCCCTCCGATCTGCCCTCCAATATGCAGCGGGTTGCTGTGGGATGTTTTTGTGCATTCTACTTGAGCAGTTACCAGGGTCTGGAGTCCACGGGAACATGACATTGTAATCTCGGTCATGTTTTATTTATGGGGAGTAGTGCAGCAGATAGGGTGTGTTAACAAACAAAGATGATTGCTTCAGGGGCACTCTCTCGTCCTGAGGTAATTAAGACAAAGTAGTTTCACTGGTTGGGGGATTCATGCTGCAGACAACCTTTCCCTCACTAAAATGATCTGCAGCAACCAGGCCAAAAAGGCTAAATCAGAAGCAACACGGGTAGTGTTTCATCTTTGGTTAAAGGTGCGTCATTAAATGGCACTGGCATAAATTATGCTTCTTAAAAATCCATATAACACTAAAAACTACTGAGAAAGAAATGTCAGGCTTGGAGATGTGCAGATTTTCAGCTGGAGAAATATCCAAAGGATTGCTGCTGCTGCCCAGCATCCCTCACGGAGTGAACCGAAAGCAGTGGCTGTCACCAAGGCCACCCTAACCACAAACCCTGAGAGATGCTGGCCTGACAAAACATGTAAACCTGGAGTCAGGCTCAGCTGTCAAAGAATCTCAGCATCACCAGGGAAATCTATTCCACCATCAAAGGTCACAACTCGGAGACTTACGGCTGCTCACATTTGTTGGTTATTTGCAAACTGTGCGGCTGCGATCACAGCCCTGCAGTGCTGAGGAACTCAGAGAAACACACAAGGAACAGCACAGATTTCACCAGAAAATAAACTAAGACCCTTCTGCTTGCCCATTGCCTCTTCTCACGTCTTTTGTCCCTATCCCCATCCCTTCCACTGCACCAAGTCCAGTAGGAAAGCTCCTCTCAGGTCCTTCTTGCTCTCCATGGCAGGTCAGGCTCTCCTGGTGATGGGCATCGCTTGTCTGGGGTCTACTTCATCCCTTGTGGTCCCACACAGTCGTGCTGTGCTCCCCCCAAAAGCAGAGGGTGGCCTTGCCCCTTGTGTTGAAACCAATGGGAGATTTTTCACTGACCTGTACAAGCTGAAGCCTGTATGGAAAAGCATCTTTTCTTACACCTTTACATATCACTTGCCATAACAGCTCGTTTACTGAAGGATGGATGTTCCTTTAGGACTGAGATCAGAGTTAGACTCAGGAAATCTGCACAAAAGTTCTGGTTACTTCACAGAGTTTTTATGACCTTGAACAAATCACTCAACTTTCCCGCGCTTCAGATCCTCATTCATAAAGCTACTACAATAATTCTTCCTCTCACTGTTTATATGTGCTGCTCCAAGATATTAAGTCTCTCACAGATGTAGTAAGCTCCAACATTGCTTTTCTGAGACAGTTCTAAGCATATGGGGTATTTCATAGGCATCAACAATAAAGTATTTTGTTTTCAGGGTTCCCCATCCCTCACTAATGGGCTACATTTGCTGTGCAGGGTGCTTACAGCGGTGCTGCTGTCTTCTGTCACCGTTAACCCAGAAGAGTGGCCCACTCAAATGAGAGACACTTTGAAAGGAAAGAATAAATACACTTAATGAAACCTGACAGGTACCTTTCACACCTTTCCAGGGAAAGACATTAATTGCCCCCTTTGCTTTTAACTGTCCTACGATGATATTTTAAAATAGATCAATATAGTATAAAACCAGTATCTTGATTGCTTGAACTGTATGTTTAATTAGGTTAATTTGCATTTTTCTCTGAGTTAAATTAAGGGCTAAATTCAGGTCTGGTGGAAGAAGGAGGAGCTCTTTCAAAGGTTGTGATGTGCTGGCTTACACCAGCTCTGAATCTGGTCCACAGGTCCTGACTTAGGTTTCATAAACCTGGGTGAAGGCAAGTGCTGCCATTGAACTGCCGTGTTTAGTAAACATCTTTAAAATCTTTGCTCTTTCAAGATGGCAATCAAGGGAGCCACCACCACCAATTTGTGAGTGAAGGAAGGGATTGCCAAGGAAAGGATCTGGGAGTTGCGCAAGGTGAAATTTCCTGTGTGACCTAGTCCAGGTGATCCTGCTCTGGCAGGGTGGTTGGACTGGATGAGCTTTCAAGGTCCCTTCCAACTCTTAACATTCTGTGATTCTGTGTGATTCTGTGAAATTCCCTGCGAAGGTATGGTGGATATGTTTCTTCTCCCAGGAACCATGGAGGAGAACATCTTTACAGCGTGTTTTTCCCTACTTGAGAACAGTTATCTCCCTACTTCACTTTGGCTCCTTCTTCTGCTTTTTTTTTGGACAAAAAGTCCAAATCCTCTCAATATTTCCTCATCCAATGTATGCTGAAGACTTCCAATCATTTTGTTTGCTACCTACAGGACAACCCTTCAACTGGCCTGGGTTTTTCCTGAATTGTACACACTGAATCCACATCTGGCTACCTAAAAACTGGTCCTCACCAGCGCTGGCCAGAGTGGTCTGAACACATCCTCTCACTTGCAGGCTGCTCTCTTGTTGATACCAATCCTTTTGGCCAGGAGTGTTTCACAAGAACCAAGAAACTTCCCTTGAGGCACAATTACATGTACGTATGTTCATATTAACAGTTATGGGAGAAGGGAACATCCAGTTTGAATGAGGAAGAATGACCAGAGTCTCATCTGTGGGAAAAGAGCACGGTGAAGTGAAACATATTGGTTTTACATTGAGGAATCGCTCACTCACCACCAGGATTAAATTAGTAACATGAAATCACCTCTGAATACACAGCTAACAAAAGAAACCATCTCTAAGTATGGAAAATCATGTGAACTCTGTGGCCAGGGTTTCTGCATATCAAGTACATATTTCTGGGAAAAATTGCTTGAGGTTACGTGAGACAGAAATGACAAAAAAGCCATGTAATTCTGCTAGCTGATCATTCACATGCATCGCAGAAGTTCCTTCTGACATCCTTAATTTACCAAGAGTTACTGCTTCCCACCACTCTTTTTGAGGATTGACTTACTGGGGAAGCCACACTCAGTATCACAAAGCAATCAAGGTAATTTGGTTTAAAACGCTTCTTGCTTTAAAAAATCTGAAGAACATCTTAGCCTTTGTGAAAAATATATCAGATATTGAAACCATTTACCAAGCTGGAGCAAATAGCACAGATTTGACAATAACTCTCAGGTGATAAGTAAGTAAGCCTAGCTGCCTTGGCACAACAGAGAAGTGCTGATTTATACAGGCAATGTCACATTATGCTTCACTCCTCCACAAAGTAGAATTAGAAAACGCATTTCTCTAACTTGTTACTGAAAAAAAGAAATTACTTTCAGATCCATATCTGGGACGAGAATCCATCTTCATGGACATATCTCCATGTCCATTGGTTGTTATCCCTGTCCTGCACACATCTGCTGTGGAGCGCCGAAGCATCATGGATGGACAAGGCACTCTGCAGCCATGGTCAGACATTCATTGCAGAACAAGATGTACCAATTGAAATTACTGATGAGGTCCTCTCCTCTCCTCAGACCAGTTTGGTCTGTCAGTGGGAACTGGTTAAAGTACCTGATTTTGCACTGGAGTGGATGAGGAGCACCCAAGCGAGCAATCCTGCAACTCTTTGATAGGGTAAACTATAGCAGAGGAGTGAACTGCAAATCACAGAAACATAGAATCATAGAATCCCACATTGGAAGGGACCACAAGGATCATCTAGTCCAGTCTCTTGAGGTAAAAGTATGGTTTAAATGAGATGAGTCAGCACCCTGTCAAGCTGACTCTTAAAACTGACCAGTGGAGGGGAATTCACCACTTCTCCTGGGAGATTGTTCAGTGTCTGACTGATCTCATGGTAAAAAAATATCTTCTGGATTTCAGTCTCTCCAAAAGCAACTTGTGTCCATTACCCCTCGTCTTCTCCATGGGACTCCTTGTGAGAAGGGAGTTTCCAAATTCTTGGTAGCCATCCTTTATGTACTGGTCCGTGGTGATAAGGTCCCCCCTAAGCCTTCTCTTCCCAAGGCTGAACAGGCCCAGTTTTCTCAGCCTTTCTCCATAAGGCAGCTCTTCCAGTCCTCTGAGCATCCTCCTTGCCCTTCTCTGGACCCTTTCCAACCTGTCCACATCTTTTTTGTGTAGCAGGGACCAAAATTGGACACAGTATTCAAGGTGTGGTCTGACCAGTGCTGAGTAGAGAGGGATAATGACTTCTTTATCTCTGCTGGTGATGTCTTTTCTAATGCACCCCAGCATCCTGTTGGTTTCTTTACAGCTGCAGCACACTGTTCCTCATGTTGAGCTTGTCAACCACCAAGACCCCCAGATCCCTTTCCACAGGGCTGCTCTCCAGCCAGGTGGAGCCCAGTCTCAGTTGCATACTTTAAAAAAACCCTTCAAAACTAGCACGTGCATGGAAACCTTTTCATTAGTGACCATTTTTCATACAGAGATATGACTTCAGACTCAAAATGTGTTTTCCTCAACAAGAAAATTCACACTGTTAGTCGCTGGTCGTTTGGGTGTTCTAAATAGCTCCAATTCCATACTATTACTTCAAGAGTCTTCTCAATGAGCCAGATTACGGCTCTGACTTTGAACCTCCCACAGGTAGAGAGGTTTCCACCAAGGAGTCACTCTGAGAGTTTCTCGGTAGGACCACTGGAGCAGTTATCAGCTTTATTGATCAGAAAATGTCATATCCAGTGAAATCATCAGATCACTGTCCTGGCCACACACTGTTTACCCTGAATTTGTGCTCCCTGTCGGGCACTATGATGGGTTTGTAGACCTGAAATGTGGGGAGTTAGGAGTTATGTCTCTTTTTAGTAAAGACAAGACTAAACCACAAACTGAGACAGTATGAGTCTGGCATTCCAATTTCTTGGTGTTTGAAAATGTCCAGACATTAAAAGTAGTAATTGAAGTCATTGGAATATGAGCGGAATATTATCTATGACAGGATCATTTGTTTTATCTAAAATTGCTTTGGACCACTGCTGTATTTTCAAAAGTCATTTGGAAATGCAAGGCTTGTTAAAAATCAGGGGGTCTTAGTTCTCAAGTTACCTCTAAAATGGGATTCAAACTCCCATTTCACTTAGGTATTTTGAAATGTCTAACAAGCTTGATTCATCAATGATCCTCCAACACGTTCCTTTCATCTGAACATTATTACCATGTGAAACATGATTTTCTCCCTTGTTTATATCTCTTAACATCTCCTTCCCTCTCCTCTTCTAATTCTGTAATTGTATCATTTGGTTCTGTCAGCCATTTGGGGCTATTTTGCAGGAATGGTGCTTTTCTCGGCGAAGCTGCGTTTTGTTACATCATTGCTAAGAATTCAAAGTGTTCTGTGATAGCTGCCTGGTTTCTGGTGAGGCTGCTACAGCCACATCCTGAATACAACCCACTGTTGCTATCAGTATCAATTTTTCCTGGTTTTGTTGATGATTCACTTTGGGAATTTATCATATGTAGACTTTACTCCTTTGGCCTCCTTCTTCACTCCAAAAATTCTTCTCACCGTCACATCACGGAAAGTCAAATGATGAGAGTTTGTTTTGGAGAGTTTCTATGCTCAGCTTTCATAATTTATCGTAGTTTTGCTCATCTCACAGCAGTGGGAAGACCCATGCTCCATGACGAGTGAAGCCCCACATCCCCCGAACACACAGGTAGTTACATCCATCTTTTCCTATATCTATATCTATATATTAATATTATTATATTATAATATGGTCAGAGAAATTATGATAAACATACCACATAGTGGTACTTTGGTACTGTAGAAACTTCACATGTCCCAGATTAGTCTGGCTAGTCACTGAAATTTGCTTTATGATCTATTGGTTTCTAGTAAAAACAGCATTTTAATAACGATTACAGGGGATTAACAGGGATTTTAGTAGTGTTGACTGTGTTATATGGACATAGCAATGGCTACTCCAATTGTGGTTTCTAGGGAGGAAGCAAGAAGTCTTCATTTAGTGGTTCATCACTGCGGTATCCATTTTAAATCAGCTTTGCTAAAGTAACCAGCAATCTTGAGGATATGGTTCTGTGGCCTAAAATGAGCTCAGTTACACTTGTCTGTTAATTAGGAGAAAAATCAAATGAAAACAGTATTTTACTCTAGCTTTCTACACGCCCACTTGAAAATTGACTCTGAAATTGTGTACAGAGATGTACACATAGCTTTTACACACTCATTTAATTTGTTAGTCATTGGACACACATTATTTATATTTAAAACATTTGGGAAGAGCAATGTTTATTTTCTGCATTACTGTAATTCCTAGCCAGTTTATAGGTCTCATTTAATTTGTTAGTCATTGGACACCCATTCTTTATATTTAAAACATTTTGGAAGAGCAATGTTTATTTTTTGCATTACTGTAATTCCTAGCCAGTTTATAGGAATACTTAAAACATTGCTGTTTTCCTTCACAATTTTGTTAGATTTGATATTCTCTGATGATACCCACAACTTGTGCCATAATCAGCACTGGCACATGCCAACCCTACATGAAAACAACTAAGTGGTCTTCACTTGCACAGGTATCCTGATAGAATAAGAAATAAATTAAAATATACACATAAAAGGAAACTTACATCTATGTTTCGATTCTGTTCTGCATAAGGTCCTGTTTAGGAAATGTACTGAAAGCAATAATCTCGTGTTGGTAGTGGCTGGGCAGAAGGGGTGAACAGGTCTTCCCCATCTCTGCCGTGTGAGATCCCAGCCACCGCTCTGTCCTCTGTCAGACGGTAAATGCACGTTGTCATTGAGCAGCTAAAGGTCAGCGTTTAGCTGAGCTAGGAGAATAATTCAGAGCAAATCAACTGTCAGGCAAATGTTGCCTCTTTTTTGGCTTACAAGTTGTCTGCAAATAGATCACAATTTTCTCAAATATATTCATTATTCAGAATTATTTCCTGAATGATTTTGGTGTATAATTATTGGTCTGTTCACAAGCCTTTCATTTGGAGTGCTCGGTTTTCGAGCTGTTTTAATTGGGCGTACAGATCACGTGGTACCTTTCTCTCTTTTGATAGGGCAGATGGAACTTTCTGACTCCACTTTCTGGTGGAAACATCTTAATTATGGAGTTAGAGTTCAATGGTCACTGCTGTTAAATGTTCCTATCATTTGTGTAAATTTTGGTGTATGTAAAAGCACTAAGCCAGATTCAATCTCATGGAATATTTATTTAAATCAGAAGTAAATCTATTGAATCCAGAGAAGTGATATGGTGTAGAATTAGCATGAGGAATAAGGCCCTTGAGAAATTAGATCACCTTTATAGCAAGTTTCTTCATTAAAATAATTACAATGTTGACTTCAAGTGCCTCGTTTCATACCAAAGTTTGAACTCCATTGGTTTTAATTGGATTTCACAAAGATATTTCTAAACTTTTTTCCTCTCCTGGTTATGACAGAGTTCTCCTTGGGTTACACAAGCATGTGTGAAACCAGAGTAGCCAATGCAGGGACTCATTTGGATGTAGTCGTTTGCAGCCTCGTTCGTGTGATTTCTCACATTTCCTCTGTCACAAGGGCCTAGCGCTGCTCTCACCCTCATGCCAACGTCTGCGAGTAATCAGGGCTCTGACAGACAAGCGCTGGCAGTTCCAACAGCGATGAGCTCAGGCATCACCACTTCCAGGCGCTCCATTGCTGGGCAGATGCCACCTCTCCCAGCAGAGGGGACACAGAGTCCCCCCGTGCCACCAAACCCTCCCAGCCACAGGCCAGGATGCACAGCGGTGGCTGCTGCCATCACGTCTCCGAAAACCACATCAACATCTGCAGGACCTGCAACGCCTTTAGAGCTGACAATGCCACACGACGGCGTAAAGCCCCACCAGAGTGAAGTCGTGTTTACGGGGTGCCAAAACCACCCCATTCAACTGCAAGCCATGCAAAATTTAGCAGTGAAATGTAACAGCCCTTACAGCTCGCTGCAGAAGGCAACCAAAACAGATGCGGCATTTTTGGGAACTACAGTACAATCTATTGCCCAATATCATTGTCAGCGTCGGGCTCTGGTTTCATTTTCCCTGGTGTTTCGTGAGCGCAGGTTTTCAAAGCCCGTAACTTTTATATCGCTCTGAAGCCTTGATCCAGCAAAGCACTTACACACACGCCTAAATTTAGACTGTAGATTCAGGGAGCCCAAGATCAGGAAGGGACCATCTGTAGGAGCTCTTCTGTAGCACAAGCCACTCAGCTTCCCCTCCTGACTTCTGAGTTGAGCCAAATTCTTTAAAGTCCAGGAGCAGCTCCTTTGAACGGATTTCAATTACCCACCTGCTTTGAATCACAAGCCTGTTACAGGGTTTGTTGGACCGGAGCCTCCAGGAAATCAGAATCTGGTCTCTGCCACTCCAAATCTTTCCTGAGCTTTCCAGTAATGGTTTGAATAACAACTCTCTCATTTTAAGATTTCCATGCATCTGCTAGCAGGTTGGCTCAATAAAGGGGTATCAGGGCAGCGAACTGCCCATAGCTGCCCGCTCTTATCCTCAAAAAGGCAGAGTTGTGCCAAATTCTGCCTTTAACTGTGCACACCTTCATCCCTGGCTGAAGAAGAGGAGCAGAGGTTTAGCTGAAGTCACATTTTGGGACTTTCACATAATAATACACAGTCTGTGGCCCAAATTAAGGCTCCTGGTTAAACTGGTAAGGGTTCTCCCTATTTATGCTGGCATCCAAGAAGTAAAACACACGAACAAACTGAGGTGCATGCAGCATGCAGTTAAATTTATGGGGGTGGAAAGAAAGACAAGAGCAAAGCTCTTCTTGCCATCTTCAGAAAACTGCACTGAGAGCCCCAAACATCGCATGATTTCAGATGAGAAATTTGACCGTTTCAAGCATTATTCTACCATTTTCTCTTCATATCCCTACTCAGGAAATATCTTACATTATATTTAAGTCCAAGGGATTTAAGCAGAACTTCAGCTCAGCATCACGCAGGTAGGTGCTCATGAGTCCTCCCCAAAACTTAACCCTCTCTCCTTGTTGGACTCCAACGAGACCCAACAGAAAATACTGCATGAGCTCTGTTATCTGCACTAAAGCCTTGACTCCTCGCTCCCTTCTTTTTTTTCCCCCTTCCCACCCCTCAACTTCAAAAAAACAGGAAAGACAAGATTTGGAGATCAAGTCAAATGTCCAATTTATTTTTATAACTTGAAACTGGAACAAACGTTGTTTTGAACGAGCGTACAAATGAAATGGTAGACACATGCTGAACTCAACATTGTGACAGTAAGGGAGAAAAAAAAACAAAAAACAAAAAACAAAAAGAGGCCAAAAATCTTGTACAGAGAATAAAAGGAACAATAAATATTTCACTAAGCCATATTGAAATGACCTCCAGCCATCTCAACATTTTATCCATAATAAAAAAAAAAAAGTGCTCTCGTTTCTTAAACAGAGCACAAATACCAAGCAATAATAAATAGTTCCAAACTTGTAGTAAAAGACAAAACCTCCAAGTAAACAACAAAAGCTCATACAATAAGTAATAGAAAAAGGTAATAAAAATATTTTGCCTTGCCGGTACAAATGCAAACAACTTAAATCAACGTTACTTTGCTTTGCAGTTCTAAAATACAAAGAGCACCATAAAAATGAGTTTGCCTGTGATAAACAAAACCTTGGACTGTCTTTTACAGAGGACTGGGATGAAATGCTGATTTTTTGACCCTTTCCCTAAAAATTGGTATTTTTCTTTCTAAACCCAGGTTCTCAGACCTGTTGCCAAAGGAGTCGACTGGCGTTTCGCTGTGGACTTCAAAGGCAGCAGGACCGGACACAACGGAAGTAATAAACTCAACATTAAAATAATAATAATAGAAAATTATTTAAATTCTGAAGAGAACTGTGGCAGCATTTGAGCTATTTGATGCCTGTGTTGTATTGTGCTTATGGCCGAGTAAACCGCAGTTCTTCTAAGCAAGAAGAAAAGGAGGGCCATTTCATTATCGCTGGTCCGCAGAAACACAACCCTTGTGCTTTTGGATGACTTACTGTTGGTCTCAGTAATCTAAGTCACGAAATGAGACAACTGCTGGTGGTAGCTATCCTGGATAATTAAAAATAACGGGGAGACCGGAGCTCCTATGCAACTTGCACTAAAATGAAAGGTAAAATTCTTTCTTAGCTAATTGTGGGCTGAAAAGACACATTTAATGGCTGATCTTCCTTACACCGATGCACGTCCAAGGGGTTCTGCTGAGTTCTGTGACAGGACTCTGGATTCCCAAAACCATCAGAGATCTGAATTTTCACCAAAATGTGCCTGTAAGGGACCACATTCCAGCCGTAACTCTGCTGGAGTAATCCAGGACCAAGAGTGATGAATAATTCCTGATCTGTATCAGTTTAATTGAGATCCAGAATTTGTCCAGAAGTCTTAGGGGTACGCTGTTGGAGCCAGGAAGACATCTATCTATCTGCTGTCACACCCGTCCCTCTCCAATCGCTCCAGCCCTTCTGCGCCGATGAAAGCAGCAGAAGAATTTGGCACAGCCGTGTTTTATTTCTTATCGTTGCTGTCTGTGGTTCAGTTTTACCCTCATTTCCTGCAGGAGTGGTGAGCGTTTTCTCCTCCTCCCCTTCACTAGAGCATCAATGCCTCTTCTGCCTTCCCCTCCACCCCAAAGGGAGCGACAGGAGGGAAAGGAGAGCAAAAGAAGAGAGCAATCAAAAGGCACAGGATTTCATCCCAGTCCCTCCAACATTCAGAAATTGATGGAATGTACAATTCGGACTGAAGAGCAGCAAAGCAGCGGATAACATGGACTGGCAAGACCTGTACACGGAGTAGGTCCTGTTCTGACAGGGAAGGGGAGAGGGCTGTGCCTGGACCAATTTTGACTTCGAGCCGGTTCCAGCTGTGCCAACAGCAGCCCAGTTTACCCAGTTTACCAGTTCACGGCAGAGCGGGGGCACCAGCTCTCACTGCGGGCTCCAAATCGCCTTTCTCCAGGGTGTGGGGAGCAGTGAGAGGGGGGCAGCCGGGAGCGGGAAGATGTTTTGGACATCTTCTTGTTTGTAAAGGGAGGGGAAAAAACCTCTCTCTCTCTCTCTCTCTCTCTCTCTCTCTCTCTCGAATCTGCAGGACGTCACCCCCAGACACCTCTACATAATCTGAATTGCGTTTCACACCAATAGGCAACCACCATCCGGCCTGGTTCAACCACACCTGGTAAAACCTTGATGCAAGGGGTCCAGGCAACTTTTGACGCTATTTAGAGCCCTGTGGGAACAGCCCTTTTTTTTTTTTTTTGTAGGCCATTTCTGACAAAAAAAAAATTATATATATATATATACAACTAAAATTATTTGTGAACGACAACAACGAAAAAATTAAAAATAAAAAAGCACTTAATTCTTTTGTTTTGTTTCTTTTACTCAAAGGTCGTCTAACAACCCCCTTTTTTTTCTGTACAATAAGGACTTCACATACAAATTTTTTTTTATTTTTGCAATATTTTATCCTGCCAAATTAAAAAAATATATTATGGCAGCCTGTTTGTTTGTTTTTATTTTTATTTCCAAATTCACTAACAAAAAGGTACATTAAATCCCTTTAAAAGGACAAGCGTACAGTTAAAAAATTACAAGCTTCAGTAAAAATACAGCAAGTGCCTACATCATATGAATCAACCAATATCAATATCCATTCCAGAAGGGGAAGGGAAGGGGGGAAAGGGGAGAAAAAAAGAGAAAAATAGGTACAGGTCAGAAACGTGATTTTTTTTTCTGCAAAGCAATAACAATATTAAGCACTTTTTTCTACGTACTTTTTCTACATGGTGTAGCAATCACCTTTTAATCCCCGAATACAAGATTCTATACATTTTTCGAAATAAAAATTCAACACCCAAGGCAGAAAAAAATTTACTAAAACTCAAGACTTTACAGTTACAGTGACAAGAACAAATTTATAGACCCACCATTTAAATTTTACTGCAACATTTTCAAGGAAAAAAGAAAACGTTTTTTTTTTTTTTTCTTTCTGGTTTTGTAAAATGCCCAGGCATTCTCCATTATTACAAATACTGGTCCACTTTTACAGTAATCAAGAAATTTTAATATATATAATATATACTAAAACCCCGTCACCAAAAGAAAACAATATACACATGGCCATTATGGCATTTTTTTTTTAATAACCTATTAAGCAAACTTTGAAAAAAAAAAGATTGCTCAAACACACATACACACAATTTCTTTTTTACCCTTGTATGTATTCAATACTGTAAACGTATTTTAAGACAGAGTGCACTAAATTTAACTTTTAAAAAAAAATTAGCCGTTGTTCCTGAATTGTGTTTTTTTTTTTCTCATTCATTGATAACAACTCGTAATTTGTGTCATTTGAGTTTTAATTCAGCAGTAAATCATTTCCATTCCATTTCCTAAGCAGCGTTGTCCTGAAAAAAAAAAAAAGGCTGAGAATAATTCAGCTAATGGATGTCCGAAGTTGTGCTGGGTATACATCTTCATTTGATTGGGTCTTATGGCATTTTCATGTCCACTATCTTCAACCAGTAATTTTTTTTATTTTTTTTTCTAGGTAAATGTGGCTCTTTTATTCTAAAGAATGTACTTTTCTTGTCTTACTTTTTTTGTGGTTTTTTTTTTTAAAAGTCTTTTCATTTCACAAAAACGTTTTGCATTTGTCTCAAGAGACTCAAATAGGAAGATCAGTTTTCAAGGCACTCACGTCAAATTGAATGGCAGTAGAAAAACTGTCCAATAAATTATTTTTATTTATTTTTCTTTATAGTGCCAGTATTGTGAATGCCATGCTTAGCAACACTGACACTTAATCTCAGCTGTTCCCTTACAGTTTAACCCACCTTTGGGCCAAGTAGAAGAAGAAGATGTAATTTCTTGTTGAGAAGCCATTTTGCTCTTAACCACAAACAAAAGCTTTAAAGTGCGGGTCAACGTAATTAAAATCTCTAACCACAACGGTCCACCGTTTCTTAAGATTACTCACCAAAGGCTTTAAAAAATTTGGAATTTGAAAGCAGAGCAGGTGCGTTTTCCTTTTCTTTACCTTTTTTTCTATTGTAATGCTTTGCTCTGAATACATTTCCATTCTGTTCCCAAGGAAGTCAAGGGGAAAACTCTTGGTGACTTCAGTAGGAGCAGAACCTTGCCAAGACAGGTAAAGCAACTACCATTTATTTTTCCCTTCCTTATGATAACATCATTGTACATCATATAAGATAGCCCTATTGCTTCTGTTCGTAAACCAAATCAGTTGAGGCTTTTCATTGAGAAATTCACACTTCCTCATCCTCTAGTCATTATTTTAACCACAGGTTTCAAATCTGGACTGAAGTAGATGTCCTGAACTCAAATTTATGATTTTGCGGTTTATAAAGAAAAATAAAGATGGCATTTGGCTCCTCCAAGGTTTGAAAAGAATATTACATTACTCAAGATGTATTTTTACAGTCTCCGGGAAGAGTGGCGGAAGGGGAAAAGGGAGGGAAAGACACCCCAAAAAGTGACAAAATCACACTGTTAAGTTGCCGTAGCTTGTAACAACAAGAAGAAACCATCCCATAGCAATGCACAATTAAGATTATTTCTGGATTTTGAACGCAGCTGCCTTCTGCACCTATGTGTTTTGAGTTGCCATGACTTTAGAGATGAAATCCATCTAGAAAAGGCCTCTATCGTCAGCGACATTGTCAGTGCTACAGATTCGATCCAATTCCAAACGAAAGTGCTAATTTAAAGATTGTTATCCGCTGTACCATTTTGTTTTCCCTAATCTTCAAGGTTATTTAAGAAGAGGAAAGGAAAAAAAAAATAAAAGGAAAGGGAAAAAAAAAGAAAGAAAGGAAGAAAGAAAGAAAGGAATATTTTTGTTCAAATGCTGGCTTCTTCACAAGAAATTACACACGCTTAGCTTAAATTTCAACAAAGCAGCGGCCCAAAAATTATAATTTAAAAAGATATGTTTCTCCCCTACAATGCAAGTAATCTCAGGCTACGACTGGGTAAAATTAAAAAGGGATACCCAACAAAATTTTAAAAGAAATTTAAACAGAAATAATAAAAAAAAAGTACCTGCACATGCCAAAAAATTACAAAAACCCAATAAATACAGAAATTATTGCACAGTTAAAAGGCTCCACAATTTTTACTGCCTTAATCAACCCTCGGGTTTAATAGAACTTTGTAGACACAGGTTATATTTTAAGTGCCAAAGTCTGGCACCTACCATAGTTATGCTAAGTTATGTTTACGGAGGCAAGTTAGGTCATCTTTTCTCAGTTGGCAATAGTTAAACTGTACAAATAAAATGTTACCTAGACCCCTGAAATTTAACCTAGCGGGGGCGTGGGGGGCGGGCTGGGAGGGACGGGA
>NW_010204298.1:0-726 GCF_000695765.1 Mesitornis unicolor
TCCCTGTATTCTTCCCAAGATCCCTGTCCCTGCTTCTACTGCCTATGCAGTTCCATCTTGTCTTTTAGTTTGACCAGCAGGTATCAAGTCATCCATGCTGGTCTCTTGCCTTCTTTGCTCGATTTCTTACACTTGGGGATCGAGAGCTCTTGAGTTCTGTGGAAAACCTCCTTAAATATCTGCCGGCTCTGTTCTGCTCCTTTGTCCTTCAGGACCATTTCCCAGGGGGTCCTATTGACTAACTCCTTGAACAGCTAGAAGTTTGCTTTCCTGAAATTCAGAGTCCTGACTATGCTTCTCGTATGACTCATACGCCTTAGAACAGTGAACTGCACCAGTGCGTGACTGCTACAGCCCAGGCTGTCTCCAATCATGACATCCCTGATTAGCTCACTCGCATTGGTGACCAACAGGTTCAATATCGCTTCACCTTGAGTAGGGCTGTCTATTTCTTTTCTTAGGAAGTTGTCATCAAGGCACTCCAGGAGTCTCTTGGATTGCCTACAGCCTGCCATGCTACTTTTCCAACATATGTCAGGGTGGTTGAAATCCCCCATCAGGATGAGAGCCTGTGAGCTTGATGCCTCCTGGAGCTGGAGAAAGAAGGCTTTGTTGATAGGCTCCCCTTGATCAGGCGGCCTGTAGTAGACACCAACCACAAGGCTCTCCTTGTTGTCTCGATCCCTAAAATTTTCTAACATAGAGGGCAACACCTCCACCCCTCCT
>NW_010204299.1:0-2700 GCF_000695765.1 Mesitornis unicolor
AAAAAAACCCACAGGAGTCCTAGAAGCAGCCCAAGAAATGTCAGCAGTTTTATGGCGATGTTTGTTATACTTTGTTATAATAGCCTTCTTTCCTAGTCATTCAATATGCAAAAAACTTAAAATGCTTGCAAACACTAACGCATATTGATTATTATTGATTCCCTCCTATGGTGAATGGGGAGGAACAATGAGTATCATAGCAACTGTCTGGATATGAAAACTGATGACAGCACAGTTGTAAGTCTTGGCTGTAGTTCCCTTTTTGCTAGAAGGAGTGAATTCTTTCCGAAATCCTGTTGCCAAGAGCAGACCTAAGCTTTTCTCTTCAACTGGTTTTGATTTGCAAGAGCATCTGTCCTAAAAGCTCAAAGCATTGAAAGCTAGAAAGGTCTGGACTGTATTTTTGAGGGCTGATAACGTATCATGAAAGTGTAACAAAAAGCTTCAGACAAACATTCTCAGTATGTAATTCACTTCCATCTCCAAGTAGTAGTGCCTTACCATTGCTATTTGCCTGCTTCTTCCTCTTTTGCCATAACCTTGCTTATGACATGAACCTATCCCTCCACCAACATGACTGAGACATTTTATTGCAATGGCAATACCATTAGCTTCTGTGTTTGTTATTGACAGTGTCTTCTCCAGACAGATAACGGATGCAGTTATAAGCATAGCAAGACATAGGCTACATCTAGAGTTTAAAGTCGGGTGTTATGGCTTAAACCCAGCTGTCAACTAAGCACCAGACAGCCACTCACTCACTCCACCCAGGTGGGATGGAGGAGAGAATCAGAAGAGTAAAAGTGAGAAAACTGATGGGTTGAGATAAAGACAGTTTAATAGGTAAAGCACAAGCTGCAGTTGCAAGCAAAGCAAAATAAGGAGTTCAATCATGACTTCCCACCAGCAGGCAGGTGTTGAGCCATCTCCAGGAAAGCAGGGCTCCAGCATGTGTAACGGTTACTTGGGAAGACAAAACGCCATAACTCCGAATGTCTCCCTCTTCCTTCTTCTTTCCCCCACTTTATATGCCGAGTGGGATGGCATATGGTATGGGACATCCCTCTGGTCAGTTGGAGTCAGCTGTCCCAGCTGTGACCACTCCCTGCCTACCCACTGGTGGGGTTATGGGAGAAGCAGAAGAGGCCTTGACTCTATGCAAGCACAGCTCAGCAATAACAAAACATCCCTGTATTATCAACATTGTTTTCAGCTCAAATCAAGACATAGCCCCCTTCTAGCTTCTACAAAGAAAATTAACTCTATCCCAGCCAAAACCAGCACATCTGGTTAGACCTGTCAAAAGGTAAGAAATACAGAAGTACCATGAATCGTCTTTTACCAATAAGTACTGGAAAAGACTGAGACAATGCCAGAAGGAAGGTTGTTGCAGAGCTATGAAAAAAAGCTTTACACCATTTGAGTCTTGGTCCGGCACTTTGGATGACTGTGTATTACTTCATTAGAGGCTTTTCTGGGGAGAAGGGTCCTCAAGTGAGAAGGAGGGTAGCATGAAAGAGGACATTACGCATTGCTTCTCGGGTTCTAAGCTAAGGTAATTTACAACAGCCTTACTTAACCGGCATTTATTTTTTTTTTCCAGAGAAGTTCACATACACACACATACAGAAGTTAACAAGAAGATATTAAAGACAGTACTCAAGAACTCAAAGATATATAGCAGCCAGTCACAGCCCTAAGAGTTCCATTGAACAGGACAGCACAGTAACAGACTAGGTTTTATTCTTTGTAAAATACATCTGTTTTATGCATAGGAATGGATGGAGAGCTTTTTAAAAAAGCCACAGTGATTTGGGCATCTCAAACATTTTTCAGACCCAGGATGACCTCAATGCAGAAGCACAGGTTCACATTCTAGAAGTGGTTGCATTTGGAATATATCTTTGTTTTTAAGTTACATAGAAACAGATGTGCAGACAAATAGAAATAAATCTATACATACTTCAAGAAAATGAGATCTTTTCATTAAATCACAAGGCCAAGAATCAGAAAATCTGGTTGTACTTCTGCTTAATCTTACACTTCAGCAACTCTAAGTAAGTGGACCACATTTCTGTACATTTACTTACTGCTGCCTTTAGACTTCCAATATTTAAAAAACAACTTCTGGAAATGGTACTTTCCTTGTTCCTCAGTTTCTTCCTTGACTAGCCAAATAATTCATGGGAAGAGGAGGGGTGATGGATGACTTCAAGTTTGTTTCCTTGTTTAAAGAATTCATTTTCATTGTTCTAGGGAGATTCATGACCAAGGTCATTGCAGTCATTCTGGAGACAAAAAATAATTGATTTTGTGTTCTCAGCCTGGCAAAATGGTTTGACATTTATGACTTTTCAAAACACAACCTACCTCTAAGTATACGAGCAACAACATCCATGTAAGAACTTAAAAATATATTCTGAACCATAAGAATTAAACCTGCCAGTTAAAATAAAAGCTATGAATGCTAGCTTGAATTCTTATTAATCCTGTCAAACACAAGAGGACATCTAAAATTTGAAGGTTACATATTTGCTTTCAAACTCATTCTCTGTTGTCACATAGACTGCCCAGTGTCACACCTGGCTCCTAATTAGAAAGACATTTAGATATTGTCAGCATCAGTTCTACATGGCACGTTCTGAAATGTTTAGCAGACTGCTAACTAGGTGTTGAAAGGCAGGTGAAATCACAGCCCTG
>NW_010204299.1:2731-12155 GCF_000695765.1 Mesitornis unicolor
TTAAGCAGCAGGGTCAGGGCTTGCTCAGAGCAGGCGGAAGGCAGGAAAGTCTGACTGGGAACACCGAGTAAAAGCAACACTGTGATTAGCAGGCCCAGGGGACAGGCACAAAAGACCAGAGGGAACCCAAGAAAGCTCAAGGAAGGAAAGAGGATAACAAATACAGAGTAAGGTATGCTGACCACTATCTATTTAGCAAAAGCCAAAATTCTAAGCTAAAATGAAGTGGCAGAAGGAAACAATTATTTCTACCCTACTCACTGGACACTGCAAAAATAGGAGAGCTTGACTGAGGATGGGATTTTATCAGAAGTAAGTCTACAAATGTACTGAATCAGATCATCAGCCAGGGTAAGTCAATGCAGTGGAACTTCACTCACACACACAAAACCCCAAACCCACCACAGATAACCCACTCCCAGCACTCCCTACCCCCGTTGTAGATTATGAACTCCTCAGATATATTTCAAAATCTTTTCTCTCCAAGCAACTTACTTATGAGCGTACATTGGTGTAGCTTAGAGATGCCCCACGCATTCTGTCAGTGTCAAAATTGCCATGCAAGACAGCTTAAAAAATAAGGAAAACATAAGAAGAATGGCCTTGGTCAGTAAAAGAAAGCCTAAAGAATAAATGCTGACTTTCCCATATTTGGTTTCATAACAAAAGAACCGTCCCAATTTTCTGTGCAAGTAACACGCTTTTCAGCAAAGTCTTCAATATGTTTCAATATTTTAAAAAAGCTTAACAACAAATAAAAGTTTCCTGAAGTTAAAAAAAGAGCTTTGAATTTTCAAAACAGAATCTGCTTTAAAAAAAAAATCTATTTTGGTTTAATACTGTAGAATGTAACTGTACACTTACTAATATCATGGAGGTAGATACCACGTTACCAGGGAGGACAGCCTCAAAATATGAATCATGAAGTTAAACATGCACTAGAAAGTAATTCTATCTAAAGTGACTTGCACTGGTCTCTACTTTGCATACTGAAGTGAAGGGCAATGTTTCTGCATGTTTCCGTGCATGCATAGGCATGACAACCCAAAGCAAGGAAAACCTGACACTTTTGCAAGTGCCATAAATATTCCTTCTGTAAGTTGTGTGCCTCATGTTGCTGAATGTAAAAACCAGTCCACAGGTCTTGGTATTTCATGTGTACTGCAGAAGTTCTGTAAACAGTTTTCTACTTTCTGATCATTTTGTTGGAAATGGAAGTGGCTGTTGTGATGTTACTGGTCAGTTTTCAATGACAACCATATCACTGGCAACAATGTCTTCTGAAGAGGAGAATTTAATTTCTGATGCTTAGCTTTAATGTGTCTTTATTGTCTCAATACACCAGACTGAGAAGAGGAGACTGAGGGGTGACCTCATTCATGTTTATAAATTTGTAAAGGGCAGTGTCAGGAGGAAGGAGCCAGGCTCTGCTCAGTGACAGCCAATGACAGGACAAGGGGCAATGGGAGCAAGCTGGAGCATAGGAGGTTCAATCTGAACAGGAGGAAAAACTTTTTCACTGTGAGGGTGCCAGAGCACTGAACAGGCTGCCCAGAGAGGTTGTGGAGTCTCCTTCTCTGCAGACATTCAAAACCCGCCTGGACACGTTCCTGTGTGACCTGGTCTGGTGATCCTGCTCTGGCAGGGGTTGGACTGGATGATCTTTTGAGATCCCTTCCAAGTCCTAAGATTCTGTGATTTTTACATGTGAAAATAGTATTTGTGCTTGCCTGGAGCTGAGAATGCAAAAGGATAGCTGAACATGCAAGTCCTTGCATTGCTTGAGCAGACGTCAGTTTTGGGAAAGCAACTGAATGTTCGTGTTCCCTTGCAAAAGCTTTAGGCAACCGAATATGAAAATCTACTCCTTAAATGAAACAGATCTGCTAATTATGTTAAAAGAGTTACTATGAATATAGGAGAGAAGAAGAGTAAGTCCAAAATGTGTTCAGTAGATAAGCAATTGCTCAGTTCTTCTGCCCTTATCAATCTGAGGAAGCATTTAATGCTGAGATGGAATATCAGAGGTGGTTAGGTAGAACAGAGATAAACTTGAAGCTAATTAGAAAATATGCTTTACGTTATTCATCTACTTTCTAGTAACAGCTGTTTTGAGATATTGCTATAGGGATGATCCCACCGCAATACTGACTTTTGAAAGTCTTCCAAATCCTGTAAAATGTCTTAAATCTGTGACATTCATATGAATAGCACAGACAAATGAAAGCAATTACTTATCCTCTTCCAATTTGTTATCTTTGTTCGATATGGATAGCTTATGCCAAATATCGATCTATGATACTTTTATGATTTAAATGTTATTTATTTATTTTAAATTATTTGGTCTATTTTGGGGCTTCAGCTAATGGAAATATGAAGAAAACTAAACAGCCTTTCTACATAAGAAAAAATACGACTGACTTCTTTCAAAACTCCTTTGGAAACCCCAGATTTGGAGGTCTTTGTTAAGCTAGTTGTTGGAATAAAAAGATAGGGGTGGGAGGGAAAAGGAGAGAAAAGATGTGCAATATCCACTACCATTGGCAATCTCTACAAAAGTCAGAGGAGAAGGTGAAAATACTGCATATCGTAAATGAGATAGATGTGTAGAAAGGGACAGGAGAACTGCAGCAGAGAGCCTAGCTGCAGAATTCCTGAGCCAAGCCAGAGGGTATCCTGCCTGCTTTGGTTTTTCTTATATCAATTAAATGTAATTAAGAAGAAAGAGGCTTTTCTGTCTGTCCTGAAGACATGACACAAACTTGTCTGTTGTTGGATTTAGGGGATGGGGGGAACAGCACTATAGATGACTCCTGCTGCTTTGCAGTAGTCAGGATGCTCTCAGAGCTGTATCAAAACCATGGTCAACCCTGGGCTGCCCCACATCACACTGCTACAGCTCTGCTATAGCATATAGGGGATGCTTGAAATCCCCAGGAGTCCTGTTAATGTAACCCTATTCCCCAAGGATATTAGCGAGCTCTGCCATGCTACCCAGAAGGGCTGAGGAGGAGGGAAAGAAATTAAGTATTCCCAGTCCCACTTCACAGTGACAGGGACATGCAGGCTGCTATTCAGAGCTCTGGGTTCTTGCTTCCCACACCACAGCAGTGAGACCTCTCTTCTTTGGGAAGTGCCTGGGAAAGCCTGAGAAAGAAAGGTCACTGGCCATATTCTGAAATAATAGAAGTAAGAACCATTTCCTAATAAGCAACAGTGTAAGGATTTGACAAGAAGAGAGGACTGTGATAAGGAGGGACCTGGAGAAAGAGAAGATAACAAGCTGAGAAGGAGCTCTCAGAAGTCTCAGAGTCCCAAGGCTCCTGCTCTTGCTGCTTATTTTCTTCGTTCTTCTAAAGCAGCCACATTGGCATGGCTGTAATTTGGATGCTGATTTCCATCCCTCCACCGCCCTCCCTGCAACACACAATTTGTTAATAAAAAGGAGGAAAAGGGAGAAAACATTTTGTTTAAAAAGCCTTCTGTCTGCATTTTCCTTGAGAAAGCCAAAGCGCCTGCGAGATTACTGCCATCACAGCTACATGGACTAGTACTTCATAAAAACAAATGAAGCAGTGACCTGAAGCCACACCTGCTTAGTGCAGAGTTTCCAGCCCTGCTGCCAGTTTTTAAAGTGGAAAGATTTAATCCAAAAGCCAAAATGGTTTTGGATCATACCCTAAGCCTGCAGCATATCTTATGTCCCTGGCAGTTTGAAATGGCATGTGAGGGGCAAGGTTTCCAACTACCCTGGATCAAAACTCAAACAAATGGCAGAAAGGGAAGGGGGAGTCCAGGACAGGAAAATCTGACAGATGCAAGCCAGTTGGGAGTGCTGTTCCCCATGGACATGGCCAAGGGGCCAGGAAAGAAGGTGGCACGAGCAGCAGGGAGAGGGGATGACATGATGGCATTAAAATATAAACAGTTACGTTGCATATTGCATACAAGGCTTTAAATATAAGTGTTTGCTGGTGACAGGGGTTTTATGAAGGTTTTTTGTTGTGGCTTGCTTTTTGGTTTTTTTATTTTTCCTTAATGCATACATCACATTACCCCAAACTGACAACTCCAGTCGACCGTTATGGCAGAGCGGCAACCCTGCAGATCCCCTTCTGTGCATTCTGCTTCCCTGCGCACCCTGACACTTCCTTCATGACAGCTCTGGGGACCTCAGGATGTGCTCTCCCTCTAATGCACATACATAACTCCCAGTAATGCTGATCATTGGCTATCCAGGCCAATTGAGCTTCCCCCAACCCTTTTTTTTTTTGGTCCCCAGCAGGTATCCTTTCATGGGAAATTGGAATCCCATGTTGGTAAGTCACTCAGTCTTTCACTATGGGCTGGAGAGGATGTCTGATGTTTCTGTCTGCTGATACTATTCCCAGCCCAGTTTTCCTCACAGAACCTTTAGAAAATTACATCCAAGAAGGAGCTGTTTGTGGCCCGTCACAGAAGGCGAGTACAGATACAGAGGAAGAGAATGCATGACTGGCTTCTCAGATTAGATTCCAGTCATTATTTCAAAACACCTGAATGCATCCATTTGCATCTCGCAAAGTTATAGAGTCAGATTTTGTAAAGAATCTTCAGAAACTGCATGTCCCATCACATTTAGCTAGGAAGAGTGCCGAGTTCCTAATCCACTTTGGTTTACTTACAAAAATCCCAGCTCCTGTAGCTAACACCCTCAAATCTTTTATTCTATTTCTGGGGCTGTCACCACCTGTAAATCTGGACAAAGCCAGAATTTTCTGAATTACTCATCCCTAACAACTGACAGCAGCAAAAACTCAGCTTCCATTGCAGAAGAAAAGCTAAGACTACCCTCTAGTGTTCTGGGTGCAACCTTAAAATTTGGCCAGGCTCAAACAAGAGACAAGCTCATTTTAGAATATGGCCTTTAGTTGCTTGGCATCTGTTGTTTCCCTATGGAAAAGGACACTTGTTGCAGTGTGATTATCTGAACGTGCCTCCAAACCATCATATTACCACAGCTTTGTGTGTCATCACTTGTGAGTGGAGTCACTACCAACCACCTTTATGTTTTAAATATACTTAAGTGGATTTATACCAGTGAATTTTATATCAGTGGTAGTTCAACAGCTTTTGATGGTCTATGGATTTCCTATGAGAGTCATGTCTTAATCTGCCAAATGCTTCAATAATCCATGGAGAGAAGGTGCAGTATAATGCAAGAAATTGTTATTTATAACTCTCCCTCCTTTCTGCACAAAAAGCAACATTACCTCAGATTAAACCCTATTTTTATGACAGCGAAGTTAAAAAAAAAAATAGTGCAACTTCTGTTAACTGAATCCTGAATCCATTCCAGACATCTACGTCTCTTGTCCTGTCAGGTCAGGAGACCAGCAGGTTCTGCCATTAACCTCCCGCTGTGTGAGCACGGCACATCTTTTCACTTTTCTGGGCTCTCTCTCTAGAGATGTTCTTCCTGTCAGGCTTTGCAATCATGTGCATTTACTAAGTAGTTGTAGTTATTTTGTCAGTAACGAAGGAAATTTACTGTTGATCTTAGCAATAGCCTCAATATACTTTGTCATAATTGCTTTTCTGGAATAGCAACAACTGGAGGACAAGTTTAATTTAAATCCAGGGATGCATGTGTGGAGTGCAGCACCTAGCAGTACGTATGTAGATGATACTACACTTGAGCAGCCTGGCCAATAGAGTACTTGCAGTAGCCCATCCATCAAGACTTAAGTTCTAGCAGATGATGCAAATTTAATGATGAAAAAATAAAAACTTAAAACGCCAGCAGTAGCAGCAGCCTACAGTGCAAAAAAAAAGTCATGAAGGCCTGTCACCTAAACTTGATCTTACACTGGAAAAATACCTTCTTGGAGCAAGGCAAGCACATTAATAATGCAGCAATGCTAGCTGAGGAAAATAGCTGGTTTGTAAAACCAATTCCAACCGTAAAGGCCCAGGAAATAGAATCTCAACATGATAAGCAACACTTACAAGCTCCTGCCAAGATGACTCCTTTAGCAAACTAGAAAATAACTTACAAACAGGTCACAGTTTCCACTTCTGCAGCACACTTAATATATGTTCAAAGTGCCCAGTCTGGAGGTAGAAACATTGTAATTATAAAGAAAGAGTAAATTGTGCGGGCCAGTCCATGAAACACCCATTGTGGGTCTTTCAGAGCTTCTAGTTTTACAGGGCATGACATTAACACAAATCTCCGAGGGGTTTTTACTGCAGACCCTATAAGGCACACAGATCCATTACTTTCTGTGATTTTTGCCATTTCTTATTTTTGGAGTGTTTACTTTTTCTGATAGGTTGTTTTGCAAGTTTTCTGTGATTTTTGCCTGATCCAAAGATGTTTTGCTATTACAAAGTTATCTACTTGTCTATGCTTAGACTCTTAAGTGTAGCACTATAGTGTTAAAATCAGGAACTGAAAAGAAATGCAAGGCTTTCTTAAATAACACATGATGAGCTGCTTGCCTTTCCCTTAATCTGGGGTTCAGTGTTGCTCCTCACCTGTTTCTTTTTCCTAATCTGTCACATAAGGTAACAGTTCTTATCCAGCAATCTCAGAAGTAAATTGTAAGGATTGGTTTTGTCAACACTCCCTTAAATCCATGTAAATTGTTTTGAGCATAGCAAGCACTAAGATGCTGAGCAGCTTCACTGCTGCAATACCCAACTGGATCCTTGCAGTGTCTTACCAATCTATAAAGATGCAGAAAGAATGAAAGCTCTGTTGTTTTGTTGTTTGGTTGGTTTTTCTTAAATGGGCTGCATAAAAATTGTTGTCACCTAACAGACAGAAACTCCTGGTAAATAAAGTCTCTATTGCTAAACATCCTCAAATAAAACTGACCACTCCATAGCACATAAACAGTCTGCTGGGGGTGCTCCTTATCATAATCAAACACAGGAAAGTGAGAAGGAACAGAAAATTAGTACAAACACGGAAGACCTCTCTCTAGAGGTACCAGGTGGCAATTTCTTTACTGTAGATTTCTCTGGCAAGCTGGATTATTTTTTATTACTCCACTATTTGGTGAGCTTACTTCCCTTTTTAAGTGACCCGTTCACTGCGTTATTACACATCAAGAGAGTGGGTTTTGTTTTGCTGTACACCCTGTAGCTTAGCAGCAGAGAACAGCTTTTCAAAGAATACTGTGAGCGTGCTACCTGGGCTGCCAGGTGTACGTACCACAGTGCTTGAAGGTGCATGGCATTGCGCGGATCTACACAGCCCTGAGCAAAACAGTCCAGCCACGGTTTGTTTTCCTGCCAGAAAGCTGAACTGAGAACAAACATGAGACTCGCATAAAAAAGCTTTTCTAGCTAAAACAAAAACAAACAAGCAAATGGGCTGTGTCGCATCCAATTTACACTCCAATTCACTTGTGTATACCCACTGCTCCAGAGTACGCCCACAGATAGCCCACCTTTTTCTGCTGCTCCCCTACCACACACTGCATAGAAATCACCTTTTCAGTTCCACACTGTGCCTCTCTAGCTCATAAGTCACATCAGTTTGCTGAGACAATATCTGCAACTATGCAGGATGCTGGGAGAAGGTGCGTGTTGTCAGGCAGAAGGCATTCAGAATGAGAAGTTGTGGACCAGGGGTAGGTGCTTGAACCTCTATGTTGAGGGCTTGCTGCTTCCACTGTCAAATATTCATATTTGTACATACAATTGCAGAAGTTCTAGTCCTGTTTCAATAACCCCTCCTGCCCATACCATCACCAATTTCAATTTAAGAAGTATTAACAAGGCTACAGCACATTGGGAAAACACAGGACTTCTCCAGATAACAGCTAGGAGGGTTGACTTGCCTCAGACTTGGTGGAAAAATCAGTGCAGACTGGTCTTATGATGCTTCAGTAGTGAAAAGGGATAAGTGAGCTTAGATATTTCTCCTAGTTTATTGAGATGATCACAAGTGTTGTCTATGAAGTTTCCGCCTTCTGCTACCTGCTGTCAAATGCCCTAGTTTGGCTAGTGAAAAACTAATGCCAGCTGTAACCTAATAAAGAAAAAGGCCTTGGACTTTGCATGCATAACCAAAACCTGTCTGAATGACACTATGAACCTGCTGTCGCAGCATTTGTTCTCTCAAGGATATAGAGTTCAGCATAAAATGGAGGACAACAGAGAAAGATGCAGGTATCTTTGTTGCACAGACCTACAAAGACATGAAATCCAGTATTCTGAAACTGAAGTCAACAATGCCAACTTGCTATATGAATTGTGAAGTGGGAATTGGTTAGTATATATTGTACACATATCTTTGCTTTATCTCCGCCCCTGCAAAAATCAACAACTGCCAACTGCCCACTTCCCTCCCACCAGGAGCTGGCCACTTTCCTCCATCACTGGCACTACCCAGTCCTGAGCGCGCCCAGGAATTTCACTGCTTGCCTCAGTGATGGCATTTCTTGGCAGTCCCTCATAAAATATGGGACATCATGTTCTGCCCTCAGGAGACCCACAGCATGAGAGTCAGGAACCTAGTTTAAAAGAGCAGGTATTCCCCTACCACGAAGGGCCAGTATTTCTGGCTCGCTATATATTTGAGTCCTGAAACCAGGACTTATTTGATGTTCTAGTCCTCAAGCCTGATAAAACCAAGTATTTGACAGCCACTCTTCAGAAGGGAAGAAACAGACCAAACTTAGGTTTGAGTAGTGGTTTACAAGGATACCTCTATAATCTCTCACTCTCCTACCCAAAAAAATGACAGATGGCATCCACTAGTTCTGTTTTCATAGGATACTAAGTTTCCATTTCAACAGATATACGTAAGGCCTCCAGGCTTCTCTGCCACATTTGCAGATGCAAGAGTTTTGACTCTATTTCAGAGTTCACATTTATCCCAAATGAACTGCCTGACCTCTTCACTCATCACCAACACACGCCCAATGCATTACACAAAGATGTCTCTCCATCTCTTCAGCAACTCACATTTTTTGTACCACTTCAACAGCTGCTACAAGATGTAGTTAATTGATTAGGGGTAGAAAAGAGAAACTTTCCACACACTGCAAACTCAACGTCAAACACGTGACAAGAAAGTGATAAGGGAAAAGCTGTGGACTGAGTTTTTATGAATGAGTCTTGCTCAATAACGACAGGTTCACAATTGCCCTAGTGGCTGCAAAATAGCTTTGGATGGAGCACACAATTTACTGTTCCACACAATGAAACCAGCCACAAAATATCAACTGATTACAACACCAACATAGTTCTGCCCTGGGTGGATGTTTTCTCTGAAAGTGGGAAAATATGACCAAAACAACAGCCTTGCAGCTAAAGCACTGAACTCCGAGGACTTGCATGGAGCTCCTGATTCTGCAAGAAGCTTCTTATTTCACTCAGGCAAGTCACTTGAGAGTAACTTCCTCTGGGGTGCAATTAAAAAAAAAAA
>NW_010204300.1:0-280 GCF_000695765.1 Mesitornis unicolor
GGGGTACACGTGTGTGGGGTACACGTGTGTGTGGGGTACACGTGTGTGGGGGTCCCATGTCCCCCTGTGCCCCCCATGTCCCCCTGTGCCCCCCAGGTGTTGTCTCTGGGTGCCAATGTCCTCTCTGAGTACAGGGGGGTCTCAGCCCATGGGTCTGGGGTCTCATCCCATGGATCAATGGGATCTCACCCCATGGGTCAGGGGGCTCCCACCCCATGGGTCTGGGGTCTCACCCATGAATCAATGGGATCTCACCCCATGGGTCTGGGATTTCCCCCCA
>NW_010204301.1:0-242 GCF_000695765.1 Mesitornis unicolor
TACCGGGGCTGGGGGAGGGGACAACCGCGGCATGGGACACCCAAACCATGGGGTACCCAAACTATGGGTACCCAAACCATGGGTACTCAAAACATGGGGTACCCAAAATATGGAGTACCCAAACTATGGGGCACCCAAACTATGGGTACCCAAACCATGGCTACCCAAAATATAGGGTACTCAAACCATGGGTACCCAAGCTAAGGGGGACCCAAACCATGGGGGACCCAAACTATGGGGCA
>NW_010204301.1:363-659 GCF_000695765.1 Mesitornis unicolor
AAACTGTGGGCCACCCAAACTATGGTTTATCCAAACCATGGGTACCCAAACCATGGGGTACCCACACCATGAGGCACCCAAACCGGGTCTGGGGGGACAGGGACAACCGAGGTGGCGCAGGGCACCACCAATGGGGCACCCACGCTATGGGGCACTCAAAACATGGGGCACCGAAATCAAGGGGCACCCACAATGAGACATCCACTGTGGGGCACCCAAAACCGTGGGGCACGTGCCACGGGGCACCCCAATCATGGAGTACCCACGCTACGGAGTGGGAGAAGCCCCCAAGCCCC
>NW_010204302.1:0-240 GCF_000695765.1 Mesitornis unicolor
TATATTTTTATACATTATATATATAAAAATATTTTGGCTTTGCAAAATGGTATATTCACAGCAGTCAGTCCCCATGGAAGGCTCTCAGCTGGGTGTCTAAATAAGTCTTTAAGTAAATGACATTATAAGAAAATCTGTCCCTCTCAGACCAGACAATTCCTGGGGTCCCCATGGCTTTGCACCCCACATTTGGCATTGGGTTCAAGGTTCTGCCCCGGCTCGGCACAACCGAGGGGTTTC
>NW_010204302.1:283-490 GCF_000695765.1 Mesitornis unicolor
AGCCTCTTATCTTCCACATGCTCTGAGTCTATGCAAATAGCGCTAATAAAAGCAAAGGATTCTCATTACAGCACAAATCTCTTCTCAGAGCGCGGTTGTGGCCTTTTTCTCTCTAAGCACGAGGAAGCGGCCTGGGAAGACAAAGCAGCACAGCCTCAGAGGACAAAAAAAATGTTAAGATACAGCAAGCGGAGCCTTTTATTCACT
>NW_010204303.1:0-247 GCF_000695765.1 Mesitornis unicolor
TCCCCCAAATTCCCCAAATTCCCCCCAAATTCTCCCCAAATTTCCTCAAATTCCCCCGAGTTATCCCCAAAATTCCCCAAATTCTCCCAAAAATTCCCCAAATTTCCCAAATTCCCCCAAAATTCTCTCAACCCCCAAATTTCCCCCAAATTCTTCCCAAAATTTCCCTAAATTATCCCCAAAATTCCCCAGATTTCCCTAAATTCTCCCCAAAATCCCCAAAATTCTCCCCAAAATTCTCCCCAAA
>NW_010204304.1:0-18569 GCF_000695765.1 Mesitornis unicolor
TGAAGTCCTCACTTCTGCTGCACCCTCATTGGCGTGAGGCCGCCCCCGGCTGCCGAGTGGGCCCAGCACCGGCCTTGGCGGCAGCTGGGAGCAATGGGCTTTGCTGGGGACAGGGGCGTCCCCTGCCAGGGTGACCCGCGAGGGCTGAAATGGGAAAGAAAGAGGGGTTTGTGTTAATGGCCACTTCTGCTCACCCCCTCGGGGAGGGTGGGAATATTTTGGGGGTTTTCTTGTTGTTTGGGCCAGCTGTGAAGGACAGGGAGCGTCATCTGAGTGGGGCCTGGGTGCTGTGGCTCCCAAAAGCCAGAGGCTGCTGAGACGTTACTCCAAAGGCCTCAGGAAGAGCAGGACGTGCCCCATGTGGTGTACCTGAAGTGGAAATATCCCCATTGCCGCCTTCTCCTCATGTTTGTGTTTGTGTTGAACCTCATGGAGGGCAGAGGGGGCCCTGGGTGGCTCAGGCAGTGATGGGAAGAAGAGGTAGATTGGGGTTTGAGAAGGGACCGCAGACAAGGGAGGCAGGGCAGTCTTAAAATTTAAGTTCTCCCTTGGCTGGATCCTTGTTAACTGAGCATCTGCATTAAATTTCAGAACAGGTCCTCAAGTGGCACTCGCTCTGCTGTTCCATTTGTCTCGGCCACTCGGAGCGCGTGGTCTGGTTGCATCGTCATTGCTCTTAATTCACTGGTGTTCGGTTCCCTGAGTGCAGCCACTGTGGGATTTCTGGGCTGGGGCAAAAGCTCTGCCTGTCCTGGAAGCCCGTGCTGAGGCTGGAGGGTGCCTGACGTTCCCGTGCCCTGTGCGTAGCAGAGTTCAGTGTTACCCCTTGGGTGCTTTGAACAGCTCAGTTCTTGTTTTTCACAGTTAGCTGCCAGGGTTTGTCTCTAAGACAAATCTGCCCGTAGCTTGTAACGTGCTACCACTAGGACAGGTTTGTGTCACGGGCAGGTCAGTGTTCATCCCAAATTGGATTTATGCCCGGTGTAATGGAGATCCAAGTCTCCCTCTCTGTCATTGTGAAGGTGCTGGCAGCCTCTGCTGGCGTTTTGCATGCTCCCGTAGAGATACGAGCACGTTTAAATTGGCAGCTGAGTGTCATAAGCTTGACACTTGGATTTGATTAACCTCACGTCTGTCTGGGTATCCAAAGTGGCTGAAATGGGCTATAAGAAACCAGGAAATTGAGGTCGAGGCCCAGCAGCGATTCTCAGGGCTCGGCGAGGAGAAAAGCAGTTACACCCAGACAGAAACAAGTCAGTGTGTGCGCCGTGTGCCCGCTTCTGGGGCATCTTCTTCCCTCTGTCCACATCTCGGGGAAATCACTGAAGGGACCCCTGGAGAGTCCTAAATAAAATCTGTAGCTGGTCAAGCCCGACGTGGAGTGTTTTGGCAGCAGTTGGGAAGGGAAGACGTAGGATGGTGCACATGGTGCTTTACCAAGCACCTCAGCTACGTGAGTGAAACACCTGGTAGGTGTCTTAGAACATCCTGTTTCTTACAGAACATTGCTCCAAGAGGCTTACAGTGGAGGATTTTTTTGTTAATACTCGTAAGCATCGAGATACAAGACAAAGCCCTTGGGTTTTGGGTTTTTTTTTGTATTTGGATTTATGCAGAAAGACTTTTAAGCTGGCACAAAGCCTGGCTGAAATCGTTTGTGGCTGCGTGTGGGGCCAGGGGTCTCTTCGCCTGAATTCAGTTGCAAATTAGGGTCTAGAGATGTTAAGAGGAAATGGCCAAGCTGAAGCAGTTCTTTATAAAGCAGCTACGTTTACTTCATTTCATAAGGACTAAGATGGATTTAATTAGAAAACATCTCTGTTTTCAACTGAATAATGCTCTTTGTTTACTGTTGGAGCCGTCTGGGGAAATGGAAATAGGTTAGCCAGTGCTGCTCGGTTTTTTCCTCTGTACCAGTTCAGCGCAGAGCGCTGTGGATTGCTGATACTGCAGGGAGATGTCAGAATCCAGCCGAGATAATCCGTGCAATTGAATTCTTGAAAAGATGGAAATAAGAGCGCAGTGTAATCGGTGGAGGGGGCGATCTCTGGGAGAGTCTGATGCTCCTCTAATGGCTTTTTTTCATTCTGTTCATACCCTGCAATGGGAACTACTGGGGAAATCTGGGAGCTGGCATCTCTGGGGTGCGGGATCTGCCTGCCCGAAATCTGCAGGAGCTTTCTGCCCTCATTGTTGGGGAAGGAGGGGGAACGAGCTTCTACAATTACCGCTGCTGGGGTGATGAAAGGAAAAGTTTGAAATAGGATTTCAAAGGCTGGCTGCTGCTGGGCTTCTGCGGGCGCAATTCCCTTTGAGATCTGGGGAAACTTGTGTGGGACTGCTGCAGAATCTCATTTGTTTTCCCTGCTCACAGCAGCCGCTGCTGCAGAGCTGGAGTGCAGGAGCCGGCAGCTGAAGCAGGAAGCTTTCATGTTCCCAGACACTTTGGGAGACCACGGGATGAGATGCGGAAGGGGGATGTTTCAATGCTTGGAAGCCACAGCAGAGCCTGCCAGTGGGCCAGGCGCTGGGGGTAGGAGCATTGCCTCTGGACTCCAGCAGCCCCACCACAGTGCAGCAAAGCTGGCTGCCAGGCTGGCTGCAAAACTGGCACAATCTGGTACAGAACGGGGGGGAAATTATGGCAGAGCACTCAGTAAGCAGCACTCGGGTTTGGTTTTGTGGGCTCAGCCCCCGAGCCCTGCAGAGCTGAGTTCCACCGCCCGAGCAGGAGCCAGGGCTGATGGTGTCTGCAGTTCGTCTGTGAACACATCAGGGAGAGCTGGCTGGCTCCTCAGCAGCCCTGCAAGGCCCCTCACCGGAGGACAAGGACAGGACCCTCAACCAAAGAGATTTCATGTTCAGTTGAGTCTTGGAACGTTTTACCTTCAGTGTGAAGGTTCATGAGCCGATTCAAAAAAAGGTCTTTCCGTTGAATGTGCTGCAGCTGGATGCAGATGGAGGAGACAAGGTCTTAACTGGTGTGAGGCCTGAGAGGTTTCCAGGCACAGGATTTTGAAGCCGCAGTCCTCAGGAGCACGGGAAGGAAGGGAGTGTGGTGTGGTTGCCCCCAGGGTGCCGGGCCGGGGGGCTGGTGGCAGGGCTCAGCGGAGCCGCCTGTGCTCGGCTCTGAGGGGTCGCCTGTTGCTGCTGCTCTTCCTGCTGCTGCTGAGGAATCGCTGAGGAGGCTGTGATTGATTCTGACCCCGTTTTATTTATAAAACCTTTATTTCTTGCACTAGTCTCCATGCCATTTTTTAACTGCATTTGGCTGTCAAGGTGTCAAAAACTGGAGAATTGCTTTTGGCGTTTATCTCCCAGTCCATCCATCTTCGGCATTTATCAGGTACCTTCACATCACTCGGGAGAGAACACACAGCTCCTCCAGGGGATGTGTTGCACCTGCGGCAAGGACAGCCGACGGGGACCGGGCTGCACATAACCACAAACCCCGTCTGCCCTGCCAGAGTCTGGGCTGCTCCGGGCCCAGCGCCCGTGAAAGCACCCAAATTCTGTCCTGCTGCTTCTCAGTGCTCCACAGCAGAGTCTCTGGACTACACATCCACGTGTAGTAACCCTCTCTGCTCTGTGGAAGGAGAAGGACTGGGCATCCCTGGGTTGCTTTCTGTGGCCACTAAGCTGGCTCTCTCTTCCTGGTTGTAAGGCTGTTGTGATCTTAATTATTGCAAGCGCTGGACTCGGGAAAGCGGAGCCTTCTTGCTGCCATGGGCTGGGCAGGATGAGGATGGGGCCGTGAGTACAGGAGTGAATTGGTGGGTAGGTGACCTGAACGGAACATCTTGTGCCTTTAGTGATTGTAGTTCAGCTTCCTGCTTGCAGTGCCGGTGAGATCAGCCGGTTTGTAGTTTTTGAGGAGTTCCTGGGTTTTTTCCTTACCCTGCAGAGATGGACGTGGGGCGATCTCCTTCCTCTTGCATGGCAGCTTGTGGAGGTTGTCTGTGGTTAACGTCCTGGGGCCACAGGTGGAGGCTGTGGCCTGGACCATTAGTTTTGCACATTGGATGGTTTCTGCTGCACTGTCCCTGGTGCAGATGGTGGCTGGAAGCCATGGACTCTCTGGGCTCTGTTTTGTGTGAGCTGAACTCCAGCACCCTCAGAGGAGGAGAATTCTCACAGTAGAGCCCTTGTTACTGTGGGTGATGGAGGTAAGAGGTGGAGGTCCCAGCTTGCTCACCCATGTATATGCAGCAGATGCTGCCTTGCCAGTCCCTGATGGACAGGAATATTTACTGTTGGGCCTCACCTCTTCCTCTGTCTGCCAACCGTAAATGATTTGAGTTCCTCTTCTCTGGAAGCAGGCACTGTAAATCTTGGATCTTCTGTCCCCGGGGCAGGCTGGGCGCCGAGGATCTGTCTGATGGTTCCCAGGCCACGCTGATGCTGCTCTGCCAGAAGAGAGATGGGGAAAAGATACTTCTGTGACTACTGTGACAGGTCCTTTCAGGACAACCTTCACAACAGGAAGAAACACCTCAACGGAGTGCAGCATCTCAGGGCTAAGAGAGTCTGGTACGACTTATTCCGAGGTGGGTACTACCAATGGTCTGCTGCTCCCTTTCGGGGACTGGGGAGGTGATGGACGAGGTGTGAGGGGACGGCGGGCATAGATAAACTAAATCAGCGTGGATGATTTATATTCAGATTGTCTGTGCCAGTGAATTGCAGATTTGATACTGTTGCTGTGAAGCGGTCTCAGAGGCAAAACCCTCCTGTGTCTGGATGTGGGACGGGGAAACCGTAGACATCGGCTGGGACTTGAAATGTGGTGGAAGAGATAGGGAGGTCGTTTCTGAGAACAGGAGCTGCAGATAAAGCTCTCTTGGCATCATGAGCAAATCTGAGACAGGAGACCTGAGGAACAGAGTGAGTTACAGTTCCTGAAGGTGAGTTAGGTACCTTCTGCAAACCACAGTTGGTCTCTGCTGTGTTAGGAGCAAGGGAGACAGGTATGCATGTGGAGAAAGCGGGCTGGAAGGCAGGCAGGCTGTGCACAGGCGTCGTGTGAACGGGCAGGAAGCTGGCAGCAGCTTCCACACTGGGTGGAGGTGTTGGCTGTGAGGGTGGCCGTGGGAGAGGCTGAGGATGCAGCCGCTTGTCTGGAGATCCCAAAAGGGTGAGAGGGCTGGGGAAGCAGCTCGACGCACTGCTGTGCTCAGACCTAGCCACAGGGGCGAGCAGAGGAAGAGGGCGAGGGGCATTGAGGTTTTGGCAGAGGAGGAATTGGAATTCTGGGGCTGGAGGCTGTGTTGGGACATGCTGGAGGAAAGCCCTGTGTGCTCTGCCTGTTTAACAGGACTCTCCTCACCCAGCTCAGCGCTCTCACCTGGCTCACCACTCAGTTACATGTTTCATAGTGCCGGCCTGAGGAGTATGGTGGGAATGTGTCTCCAGGCTCTGAGAGGGAGTAGGACTATGTATTTTTGTGGTAGCAAAGACTTAGTTTGGGTTACACTGATTGTGAAACCGTCGCCTGTATGTTCCTCTGTTTACTCCTGGTTCCTCAGGCTGTGTTTGACTCCTGGCTAGTGGGATAAGGAGCACTGCAGAGCTCTCGGTGGCTCTGCTCTCTGCTTAACTGTACGTGGAAGCTGGAAAGGCTCTCAAGTGTTGGAGGACCAGCAGCCCCAGCCCAGCCCAGTTCTAGCTGGATCAGTGATGGTGAGGCAGGTTACCTAGCACTTTTCCTCTCACCAGGCTACAACCGTTGATCTTCTGATTTTCCTCTGATTGGTAAAGTTCCTCATTCCATCCCTGATGAGGGGTTCATCTCCTCTTATCTCCATCCTCTGTGACTTGACATCAGCCAGTGCAAGTTCTCCGTGATCTATGGGAGCTGCTGTGGCTTTGGGGCTCACTTTCCCCAGGATGTCTTCAAGAGGCGAAGGATCATTTCAGCGGTGTCCACTGGAGTCTAGGCACAGGGTTCTGTGAGGCCTCGTGCAGAGCTTTTCTGAGACCTCTGTGAGTCTGCCTCACCGAAGTGCTGCAGGGTCCTTGCTTTACTGTCTTGCTTCTTTTTCACTACTCGGGTGAGGAGAAGGCATGAAGCAGAAAGCAAAGAAGGTGATATCTGCAAACCTGAAAAGCTGAAGCTGGGGTGCAAGTAGGGACTGTTAACTGGCAGTCTGTGGCTTAAGTTGCTGATTGTCTTGTAAAGTGGCTTCCCACTAAGCACCTGACCTGTTTGGGACCGTGGTGTTGCTGTGCAAGAGATCTGTACCCTGTATCATCCTTCATCTCCCCTAGATGCTGCCGCTATCCTGCAAGAGGAGCAAACCAAGAAACCGTGTCGGAAGTTTCTGCAAACAGGTGAGGTCTTCTGGGCTAGAAATAACTGCCTGAGCTCCAGCAGCTCCTTTGTGAACTGGCCCAAGGCCGTTCTGGAGAGCCCTGCTATGTGTGTTTGTCTTGGAGGGAGTGAAGGGCTTGGACCTGTGTGTCTGGTGTGTGAGTGTGATGGATCTTGGGTTTGCATGCACATTGACAAGGGAGGACCTTGTGTGTGCTGCTCTCATGGAGCTCTGTGGCTTTTGTTCCAGGACAGTGTGATTTTGGGTCCAACTGCAGGTTTTCCCACATGACAGAGCAGGACCTGGAGAAGCTGAGTGCCCAGGTTCAAGGTGAGTCCTCGAACAAGAAAATGTCCAGGGGTCTCTGAGGAGGGGAAGTTGCTGCAGGGACTGTGGGCACATGAGGGGTTGTGCAGCAAGAGCCTGCGGTCCCGTGCTGCTCGTACACAGCAAGCCAAGTGTGCGTCCCTCCTGCCTGCCTCTCGATGCCATGTGAGCCTGGAGTGTGGCTGTAAGCGCTGCAGTTTTTCAGCTGCTTTCTGCGCTTGATCTGCTGGTACAGACACAAACCTAGAGTTGAGCAATGCTGATACCACTTAGCAGCAAGCATCTGAAGCAGAGTGGGCTTTCTGAGCCCTCGGGGTTTTGTTCAGTTAGGGAATAAAATCTGTCAGCAGCAGAGGGCACTGGTACATCACTTCCCCTTAAATTTATGGATTTGATTTTCCCTCACCTCCCTACTATTCCTGGGGAGCTGCTGCTTCTGCTCTTGGAAAGATCTGGCCTCTTGTCCATTGGGTTATCCTGAGCAGAGGCTGTGGGATCCTGAATCCAGAAACATCCCCTTTTCACGTGGCTTCGAGTGGAACCGAAGTTTGGGCAGAGGATGAATGGCAGCTGCTCCCCTGCTGTGAGTCTCCAGAGCGCTTTTGAACTTTTCCATTCTGGGAGTGCCACCCCCTTGCCCTAAAAAGGGATGGCAACTCTGTTTTCCCTATTGAATTCATTACTTCAGTAGTTAGAGAAAATGTGAGTGAGGTGTTGGTGAGAACTCATGGAGTGGCTGAGGTCCTCGCTGGAGGTTGTCTGACTTCAACCCTACCTTACTCAAAACAGGGTAAACTGGAGCAGGCTGCTCAGGACCTTGTCCAGCTGAGTGCGGGCAACCTGTTCCAGTGTTTGACCACATTTGCAATAAAAATGTATTTAATTTTTTTTAGATTTGAATGGAAATTCCTTTATTTTAGCTTGTGCCCACTGTCTCTTGCCGTTGCTGGACTCCCTCCAGTATGTCCCTGTCCCTGTGGTACTGGCGAGCCCGGCACTGGACGTAGCACTTGGACATGTCCTCACCAGAGCAGAACAGAGAGGAAGGATCACTTCCTCGCCCTGCTGGCAATGCTCTTCCTAGTGCAGCCCAACTTCGGAGCAGATCTTGTGCCCACACTGCTAGCTGAAGCCAGCTGTTGTTTTGCCAATAGTCTGGCAAGAATGGGCTCAAGTGTTGAAAGTGTGCGTGTACGTGTACGCATACATATGAGCTTTGGGGGTGCGTGGAGCAGAGATTCCCGTGGCCTTCCGGGAGATAAGATTCAGGGAGGCAGGGCTCTGGTGAACCTGGGGGAGCAGGAGGAAAGCAGGCACTACAGAGCTATTCCAGTCCTCGCCGTTGCTGAGTCAGTCTGCGAGTCCCTGAGGCGACTCTGAATCAGTCGCTGAACAACGCTGGCAGTCAATAAAACCCATCTGGTCGGGCTGTGCAGGAGACGGAGCGCTCCAGCCAGCCCTCCTCGAAGCGGCAGTGCCGGGCTAGCAGCCACGCTCCTCTTCCACGCTGCTAGCCCAAAACCTCTCCCCAGCCCTCCTCAGCCACGGGGTTCAAGTGCAGGGCTCCCGAGAGGCGACACAGGATGTCAGCCTATTTGCAGGGACCTGTAGTAGCGTTTCCAATGATCGAAGGCTGGTTATTGCAGGGGAGGTGGAAGGTCTTTGGAGCAGAGCGGTGCTGCAGGGGAAAGCTGGCAAGCTCCTCTGTGCTTGGGCAGGTTTCTTTGCCAATTACACTTGTTATTGAATATTGACTTCTGTCAAATGGGTCAGGTGTGAGTGCAGAATTGGCGAGTGAGAGAGCCGATTCCTGGGAGATTACTTGGAAGCCTTGCATTTGTATTACCAAGTCAAACATTTAATTAAACAATTAGACTTCAAGGAGCGATGGCCAGGGGACAGCAGGGTGCCTCGTCCTTGGCTGTGCTGCTGTAACACGAATGCCTGGTTGTAGAGTTAAATCCCGCTCAGCTCTCTCGTGGTGTTGCTCCCTGGAAATCCCGTGCAAGCTGAGCGAGCAGGCTGAGCACCACCTAGACCTCTAAATCTCATCAGCTGAGCCCACAGAAAGCCTGAAGGGAAGAGCTGGAGCCCTTAACACAGTAGACGGGATGGAAGGCGGTGTGTTCTGGGGACAGTCCACCACTCCTCCGACTCCGGAAGCATCAGTGTCTCAGATGGTGAGGCGGAGGATGGAGTTCAAGGTGAGCTGGTGCGATAGCAGTTGGACTGCAGGTTGCATTAGTCACACAGAGCCCTGATCCTTGGTAGGACACCCATCAGTAATGTCCCCGTATGCATGAGCACCTGGCCCCGGTGTTCCCGTGCTGAGGCATCGCAGGCCACAGCCAGTGAGATGATACGGTGCAGGTTGGAGCAGTGGCCTGGGTGACACTGCCTCTCGCTGAATTGTCGATGTCCTCGGAGGTTTCCCATCTGACCCTGTAGTGCCTAGGTGATTTTGACAGGCCTGTAGCTGGGGGTGGTCAGGGATTTGAGGTGATCTGAGAGCCTGGGAGCTCCAGAGCCCTCTCACTGTTTTGTGACCAAGCTGGAGATGGCCACGCTCTGCCTCTGGTGGGGTGAAAGTCTTTTGGTGGGTCCACAGCGCTGCTTGACTCCACTTTCCTGAGCTCTGGGGCACGGGCATAGAAGCAGAGGAGCTGTCAGGCTGTATTGAACCTGTGTTTCCCCTTGTCCAGGGGCAGATGCTTCAGAAAAAGCTGCAAAGAAGTCCTGTAGTGAAGTGGTGTAGCCCGCTAACCCCTATTCAAGGGTGAGCTTGCATCCTAAACCACAGCAAAGCCCTTTCTGACTTCCCTTTTTTAACACTGCTAAACCGTGATTGCACTTTCTTTGTCATGTAGATATCGTACCCGTGCCTGAGTCTCTGTGAAGTGCTTGGGGTTGGTAGCTCTGTGTCAGTGAGCTCCCCTTCCTAATGATGCATTTTTATTACAGCCAAAAGAAACATTACATTGTTCTTAACATTTGCCCTTTTCCATGCAGGGAATTCACCCTGTTGTTTGTGTTCGTCTTGTGGGTTAAGTAGCAAAATTTCTGGATGATTCACTGTTCTGTAACAGCTTAGAGTGCGTCCTAGTTTGGCTTCAGCATTTCTGCACCCCGTAGAATATACTCATCAAGAAGCAACAGTTTCCACCTTCAGCAGGGAGGGAGGCATATTCCCAGCTGTTACCGCATCAAAGCATTAGCCTTCCGCATCTGCTGCATCATTCATCAGCGAGACACTTCCAGGCTGTCATTTTAAGTACAGTCATGTCAGGAAAAGTCACTGTCAAATTGCCGTCTTCTTGCTTAAAGTTATTGGCTCCCCGCTAATCTGCGTCACTTCTGCTGTCGTTATTGACACAGCCCGGCCTCTTTGGTGAGCCCCAGCTAGCCAGAGCTGCGAGGGGAGAGTAAGGGCACAGCTGGGTGGCTGCAATACAGCCGTGTGATTGAAAGAATAGGAGTGACCCTGCTGGGGGTGGCTGCAGTCAACCAGTTTAACTTGGTGATGAGCAAGAGGAGCGCTCTCGCAGTCAGCTGCCGCTTCCCAGCTGCAGGGTGGTACCTTCTTAAGCCGCTCGTATTGCGAGGCCTCACCAGCCTCATCTCTCAGCCGCGGTCTGCCGCTGTTCGCGTGCTCTGGAGGAGTTTGGGCTGCCACGTCTTCCTGCCCAGGGAGGGAGCTGAAGGATTACGTGTAAATCTCTTTGCTGGGTGACCTGCTCAGTGCTGGTGGTTGCGTCTCGCATACAGTGGTGCCTCATTCAGGAAGAAAACTCATGGTAAAAGTTGCACAGGGAGAGGAGATAAATCTGGACTCCCGCTCTGGCATCATTAGAGAGGCACTTCATGACTACAGCCGCTCTTCTAATTGGCTGTAATTAGACTTTGAAGCGAGCACCCCAGTGCGAAGGAGGGGGAAGCTCCTTCACAGCTGTCTTGCTGCTGCAGTCTGGCTGGCTGCGCGATGGTGCATGAGGTGTAAGGGCTAGAGATTGTGTTTGAGTTGCACCCTGGAATGGCTGTTGACATTCTGGCTGTAGTTCCAAACTCGTGGTGATCTTGGTGGTCCCTGGATGGGGCGTGTGTGCTTCAGAGGAAGAGGAGATGAAGGATTTGCCTTTTTGATGGGTATGTGTCAAGGCGGACAGAGCCAGGCCCACAGTACCTGCTGCCTCATTTCTCAGCCTGAGGTTGCCGTGCTTTGGAGCAGTAACTTGCGGAGCTGCGCGAGCAGGCAGCCAGCTGGATGTCTTGCTGATCTGGACACCTGGGGCCTCATTTAGGCCAGCGTGAATCTGGAGTCGTTCCACCGCAGCCAGCGAGCTTTTCTGGACGAGACGGTTGTGGCCGCTTGAGTTCCTGAGCTCCCACCAGATCCTCGTGTGACAACTCTGGGGCTCCCTGCTCTCAACAGATAGGCTTTGGCAGCTTTTTGTCTGTGCTGGGGCTCAGAGCTGGATCAAAGGGAAATCTTGGTGGTAGGTAGAGGTGGGAGAGGTTTCACTGTGACTTTCTTCCCTGCCTCATCAAAGCCTCACAACCACTGCCTGTCCCCTTGCTGAGGTGGGATGTGCCCAGGCACTCATTGCATGGAGAAACCTGGAACAAAGGGAAATAAAGTGGCTGTGGCCAGCACTGCTGGAGGAGTCTAATCCAGGACTGAGTTCAGATATCCTGAGCCTGAGCAGTGCACAGCTCCCAGTCTAAGCCCCTTGCCTCACCAGTGCCTTCACATGGCCAGGCTGTGGTTTGACCCTGGCTGGCTCTGCTGGGGCTTTGCTCCATGGGAGCAGCTGCAGGAGCTGTGAACAGTCCCGTCTCAAACCGTATCCTTATCGCCAGGCTGCAGAGCAGCACCTTGACATCAGGACCACAGCAGGCTGTCTTTGGTGGCAGCAAGTACATCGTCGCCCCTCCCAGCAGCAGCAGATGAAAAGGCTGGATGACAAATTATCCATCTCCGGCTGCTCATTGTGTAGCACATTTCTGCCATCCTTATTAATATTCAACAGGCAGATGAATAATTGGTTGCCACCACTAGGATGAAGTGATCCTTCACTCTGCCCAAGCAATATTAATTTCACACCCTGTCTGGAAACGTATAATATTTTCCTTAAACGTGTGACATATGGCAGGTAGGTGTGGAGCAGGCTCCTGCTGGGCACGGCTGCAGGTGGCTGCCGCCGGGCTGGGACCGCTGGCAGGTTGATCTCTAAATGGGATCAGGGTTGTCCCTGAGCGCTTGTCCTCGGAGGGCTTGATGAGCGGGGCAGAGGAGTGCGACACACAGCTGTCTCAGCTTCCTTTTATTCATACCAGTGTTTGTTTTTCAAGTATCACGTTCCCTTTTCTGTTAGGTGGGAACTTTCCACTAGGCTGAAGATCTGATAGCTCTGAGCGTGTCCTCAGCCCGCCCTGCCCGACGCGCTGTCAGCAGCGGGACTCTGTTGTTCGTGTCAAGGACTCCTGCGAAACACTGTTGTCCGCTAGCATCCCTTCCTGCTTTGTCACTGGTGGGACCGGGGAGCTTTGCTAACTGGGCAGCTGTGGATTTCTGCTCAGTGGGAGGGACTGGTGAGTGCTGGGCTGCCCCCCTGGCTCTGTGACCTTCTGCCTGCAGAGGACAGTGCTGCCCCTTGCAACCCTCCTGGAGTGATGGTGAGGTTAAAAGCTTGAAAGAACCTCAGCCCGCCCTGCCTCTTGGTAGGCAGCAGAGGTTTCCTGCTGGCACTGCCTTGCTCATTCCTAACTTGCGTGAGAAAACCCAGAGATGTGTTCCCCTCCCTTCACCATGGTCTGCTCTGACTTTGCACCCAGGCTGAGCAGGGCTGGGCAGCAGCCTCCCACCCTGTCTGCAGGGACTGGGGATGCATCACGCAGCCTGCACCTTAAACAGACTTGACGGCATCTCTGCAGTCCCGTCTCCTGGCTGTACGTGCACTCTGAACCTTTCAGCCTCTCGCGGCCTGCCAAGTCTGCATCGATCCGGACAGATGTCCCTGTCACTCCCACCGAATGGGCAGAGATGGCCGAGTCCCTCCTGCCAGTTGAAGGGACGTGTCTTTGGAAACGGCTCAGGGCCAGCAGAGGCTGCTTCAAGCAAGGATGAGGCCGATCTACCCTGGGGGGAGATGTCAGACTCCCCTCCGTTAAGTGCCCAAACTGCTGCCATGCTCGCTGGCTCAGTTCTTGTTCCCGGCTTTGGCTGGCTGGAGCTGTCAGCAATGAGGAGCCCAAGCATCAGATGGCAGAGGTGGGCAGAGGAGGAGGAGAGGACACCACAGGCAAATTGCAAACTCGCCACCATATGAAACTATGCAGGGTAATGAGCAGCGAGTTTAATGGAGTGAAAGGACTGCAGCGTGAGTCTGATAGCCCTCTCTCTCTCTCAACCAGGCGAGAAGAGATCAAAGGAGCTGCGGCAGGAGGGAGCAGATGTCCCGACTGGCACCATTGAGGACTGGCTGGAGAAGAGGGCAAAGAGGCTGAGCACAGCTCAGAGCAACAGGTACTGGGGCTCAGGAGCATCTGTGTGAGGGCTGGCTGCTGCCTCTGGATCCCACGAGAGGGGTGTGAGTGGGACAGAAAGCGCAGGTCATTAGAGGTCCCACTTGATGGGACCCCCTGAGCTGTCGTCTAACACTCGGCCTGCCAGCGCTGCACGCCTGCTCTCAGCACACGCTGCAGACACGGGTCTGGTCTCACTCCCGCAGCGGAGATGCGTGCACATATCTCCCCGTGTGGCCAAGGATGAGCTGCCCATGGCTGCTTCTCCGGGGAGGACAGGCCGAGGGGTGCACAGCGCACAGCCGTGCCTGGAAGGACAGTGCCACCACGGTGCCGAGTTTCTAATGGCCAGAGTTCAGCAGCGGGAGCCTGGTCTCATCTGTTGACAGCTTCCCCACCCTCTGCCTGCCCTGCCTGCGCTTCTCTGCCAGTCCATGCCAGCGAGAGGGTGGAGCGAGCTCCTCGCAGCATTCATTCGGATTCGGGCGCCTGGCGGTGCCTGCTGTTTCCTTGCTCACCTGACTGTGCCGCAGGCTTAATTGGATGACATTTGGGCAGGTGCCAAATCTCTCTTTTGTTCTTCCTCTATTTGCTCCTGTCCTCCCTGTGTTTGGTCTGGGCAGGATCTTCCTTCTGGTGCTCGTCTGGGCTTGTTGCGTCTGTTCGCTCCATCCATCAGCTCGGCTGCTCTCAGCCCTGCTGTCATGCTTGCTGACAGCCATAACCTTCCTGCCCCCGTACGCTTCACGTGACCCGTTTTGCTTGTCCTGCTCACGAATTCCTTCATCTTGGGGTAGGTCATCTCTTACAGAAGATAGCCATCGCTCTTCCCAGAGTAATTTCCAGACCTTCATAACTATTTGGTCCCTGCTGCCTCCAAGGATGCACAGGACCTAGGATTTACAGGGTTGTAGCTTTCTACCCGGCCTCTGCCTTTGCAGAACCCATCTTCTGCTGGAATTAAACACCAGCTATTCAGAGCTCCTCTTCCCCTACCTGGCCCTGCCAATGCCCATCCCTATCATTTCTCTTCTCCCTTTGTGCTCCCCAACCTTGCCTTTCTGTGCAAGTGTTTTGCTTTGTCTGCCAGAGAAGGTGTTTGGCATTGCCAGGGAAGAGGGGCTGGTTTAGGCAGGTCCCTGTGCTCCTGGTGCCTGGAGAGTCCCTGTTCCTCCTGAAAATGCTTTTAAGGACATGGAGCCCCCTCTCCCTCCTGCAGTCCTTGAGGTCCCTGAAATGTGGCAGAGTCTCTGGCAGGGTCTGACACTGCGTGGGGGAATTTGTGGTTTCAGATCATAACCTGCCCAGGGACTCCCTGGTAATGTCAGTGACCACCATTAGTCTGCACAAAACAGTAGAGAGAGTGGTCTCAAGGGCAGTCAGCTCCACCTCTTTCTCTGGCAGCACTGAGTAGGAAGGATTCAAGCTGAAATAGAAAAGGTCCTTGGAAGCACCACGCTCCCAAAGAGCGATGGGAGGACATCGCTGTGCTAAGCCTCAGCCTGCGAGCGTAGCTGAACTTCTGTCTCTGCTTGCCGGGCGTTTGCTGGCAGGATCCCTGGCAGGCAGTCGCAGGTAGAGCCGCTGCCTTGCGAGCTCTCCAAGTGCTCTGCAGTGCACAGAAAACGCCGCACTGGACTGGATGTAGCCGCGTGGGCAGGTACTGCCTTGGCTGAAGGGTAACGCTTCCTTAGAGGCAGTAACTTGAGCACCATTTCTGACTGTCACCTCAATTAGCCCCGCAGATGGAGAGCTGCCACGCTGCCCTCCACCTGTCATTCCTGCAGCCGCTCTGAGGTGGGGCTGGATGGAGTTCGTGTGGTTCTCGTAGCAGGGAGCTCTGCCAGGCTGCGATTGATTTTTAGCCTGATTTCCAGAGGAAACAGAGCCCGTTGGTGCATGTGAGTCTGTGCATCTGCCACAACTTCCGTGGAGCCCACGTGCTGATTGCCATCAGAAAGGGTTCTGAGGCCCCAGAGATACAGACGTTACGGGTTTCATGAACGTGGAAGTGAATAGAGGAGAGGGGTCCCGTTAACTTCTTCAGAAAGGAAATATCCCTGACCCCTGTGGGAGAACCCGCCTGCGACAGCCATCCTGAGCACTCCAGCTGGAGGTGAACCTTTGATAGCACTTGCATCTTACGAGACCCCAGGGAATTGAGTACCCAGACAGCATCCTCCCTATTGATCAGCTCTGCCGCTCACAGAGCAGTCGTTAGTTGATGGCTGTGCTGTTCCACCTTGCAGCATCATGTCTGTGCTGCTGCGGCTGAGCGACAGGGCCTGCACGGAACAGAAAATACCCCTGTCCAAACGGGGCTTGGTGTGTGTCCTAGCAGCCTCGTCTCATCCTTGGCTCTGAAGAACCCCCACCGAGGAGGGCAGTGTTAGACCAGATGACTTTGCTCAGTGTTAGTTGCCTAGAAAACGCTGCACTTGACTTCTGTAGCTGGCTTTGGGCCATGTCGCTGGCCCTGCAGGGAGAGGAGGGTGCTGCTTCTCCGGAGCATTATGTAAAGGAGTTTGATTAGATTTCTCCTGGCATAACAATTAAAAAGATTCATCAGGATCAGAGGTAGAGGCCTGAGAAGCTGGAAGGCTCCTGTCAGGGCTTGCGCTGATGAACAAATGAGTTTCCTGCACTCAGGAATTAATGGAGAAGGTACGGTTCCCATGAATTTAAACCTGCCCTGGCCAAGCGCTTTCTTCAGCTGGAGGCAAGGGAGCGATGCTTCTTGCTTTTGCGCTTCTTTGGTCAGTTGTGCTGTTTGCAGCAGCCTCAACCAGTAAACCTGAGGGAGAGAAACAGAAAAAGCGTTACCCAGGCTGTGAGTTAGAGGAGGAAGCCTGTTCCCTCTGCTGAAGGGTGCTTGGGTGAAAACACCCTGTCATTTTGGCAGTTTCTCCATTTCCGAGGGGTCCTTGTCCTTTGGGAAGTGCACAGCTGGCTTGGGATTCAGGCCGCTTGGAGGGAGACATCTGCTAATTTTGTTTGTTCTTCCCGAAACTCAGCTGTGGGAAGAGTGGAGAGCAGCTGGGGGTGGGAGGGGACCGGGCCAGCCCAGCACCAGACCTCTCCTGCCTTCGGTGGTGCCTGGCACTGGTGCTGCTGCCCCTCTTGGGGGCTGTGCCTGTCCCTTTTCCTCTTACCTGCGTGCTCCCACCTTATTTTTCAGTGACTTGCACTGTTAGCAAGCGCCAAGCGCTTGAATGGGCTGGGGGTGGTTACACAGCAGTTCTGCTCTTGGATTTTAGGGAGGTGAATATACCTCCTTGTTGATAAGCCTTACGAGGAGCGGCTGAGGGAACTGGGGTTGTTTAGCCTGGAGAAGAGAAGGCTGAGGGGAGACCTCATCACCACCTCCAACTGCCTCAAGGGAGGTTGTGGAGAGGGGGGTGCTGGTCTCTTCTCCCAGGTGAGGGGGGATACAACAAGGGGAAACGGCACCAAGCTGTGCCAAGGGAGGTTCAGGTCAGAGATAAGGAGGAAGTTCTTTACTGAGAGGGTCGTCAGAAGCTGGCACAGGCTGCCCAGGGAGGTGGTGGAGTCACCATCCCTGGATGTGTTTAAAGAGAGGGTAGATGAGGTACTTAAGGATATGGTTTAGGGGGTAGACAGGAACGGTTGGACGTGATGATCTCAGAGGGCTTTTCCAACCGAGCCATTCTGTGATTCTGTGATAACCAACTTCCCCCTGTGCTGGACCCCTCTTTTTGCGCCTGGCAGGGGGGGCCCAGGGAAGCTCAGCCCCTAAGCAGGACCCTGCTATTGAACTGGGACACCTCTGCCCCTTCTGTCTCCCCAGTGCCCTGCCTGAGAAACCAGCGCCTTTCCAGTACCCCCCAGGCTGGCCACCAGTGCAGGACCTGCCCCCGTCCCTGCAGGCCCCCCCACCTGGAGGGTGGCCGGTGCCCCCCAACCTGCAGTGGGGCTGAGACACAGGGACCCCTGCAGAGGCTGCGCTGGAGATGGACGTCGTCCTCGCTGCTCTACAAAAGGGACAGAACTATTTATACGCACTTTGATACAAATAAACCCTTCCCCGCCATCGCAGCCTGCGTGTGTCGTGTCATCTCTTGCCTGGCAGCCTCCCGGGGGTCGAGCCGGTCGGATCTGCGCTCGGCAGAGCTCCAGCCCTGCACTGAGGGGCTGTTTGCTGGAGTGGGAAGCCCCTCGATTCCTGGGGCAGGAGCCGTTCCCTCACACCCCAGCTGTCCCTGCTCCTGCTCTCAGTCCCCATCTGCAACTGGGCGCTCTGTGGCAGATCCAGGCTGGGGGAGGAAGCTGTAACCAGGCTTTTAAAATTGCTGTTTAATATTTCCTCCAGTGTTTATGACTTCTGTTTGCTTCTGTGAAATTCAAAACTGCTTCAGTTCAGGTGCCAGAGCTCCTAACAGAGAGCTTGGGGAGCTCCCGAAAGCCCTCTGCTCCTGCTCCCGCAGTGCTGGAGGTGAGAAGCAAGGAGGGGAAACCTCCCAAGGTTTCTCCTCCTCCATGAAACAACCTCTGTGTGTCGCTCCCTGCTCCAGGAGTTGCCTGCACAGGTCTGTGTGCTGGGGACTGGAGCTGGGAAAAATAGCGAGGAGAGGCTCCAGGAAGGCCAATCTGCCTGCCTGCCTCTGGCTTCTCCGCTTTACCAGCCTGGAAGAAGCAGCCCTGGAGAAGACTATTGGGATACTTTTAGTGCTCAGCTTTGGTACGGCCAAGCCCAGCCACGTGGCTGCCACAGCAAGAGTTTTACAGAGTTGTCTCTCCTCACCCTTGGCTCGGCTTTCCTGGAAGCTGGGTGGGTGCTCGGCTTCACCGTGGAGCTGTCGGGTGCGGAGGGGATCCCGGCTGGGAATGTCCTGGGAGAGCAGCTCTCCGGCAGCAGCTCCGTCCAGGATGGCTGCGCCTGCTGCCAGTGCATTTCAGGTTTGGCCGTGCACGGCGTTGGTAGGTCCAGGTTCACCAAAAGCACAGGCAGGAGCCAGCTGTCTTCAGCCACATCTTGCCTGGATCAGGGCAGAGCTCCCGCCTTGGCGGTGCGGGCAGGCGGTCAGTCCACGGCCCGTCCTCACCTCCGCGGGTGCGAGTCGACAAGAGCACCCATGGTGCACCTGTCTGGGGGCAAATCAGCACCCCCTGGGGGAAGGGGACCCCTGCCCTGAATGCAGAAGCTGGAGGAGGCCAAATGGGGGGGGAAACAGACCCACAGGGGCTGTGGGTGCCGCGCAGTGGGGGCTCTCAGCTGCCTGCGGGAGCAGCTTGGGCTGCTCTCTCCACCTCACTTTGATGTGTGTCCCCACGGGGGAGAGCCCTGGGGAGCCGGCAGCTGCTGGAGGAGCTCAGCCCATCGCCTCCGCCGCTCCCCTGACTTCAAAGGGTGACAACCGGTGGTGGTGGGAGCCTGACGAGTGGCGGTGG
>NW_010204304.1:18662-20268 GCF_000695765.1 Mesitornis unicolor
GGGGCGGCGGGGAGGCGTGCGCTGCCTGTTTCACAATCAGCCCTCAAAACGCTTCACCATTCCTCACCTGTGTTTGGGCACCCGCTTTCATCAACTGCCAGGCCCCATCCCTGTGCTGTGTGCTCCGGTCCCTCTGTGTATTGGAGCATCCTGGGGAGGGTGGCTGGGCCGGGAGGTGTTGCTTTACCCGACACCCACGATCCTCACGGCTCTGAAACCGCTCCCTAGGTCCAACTTCAATTTGATAGAAAAATGCCTCTGTGGCCGAGCAGGCTGGAGCAGCAGGGAGCCCCCCCTCGTGGGTGAGTTGCAAAGCCAAACTGGAAATGAAAGTCACGGTGCAAAACACAGACGCAGATGCAGCCCCTCCGTGCTCTTCCTCACTCCCCATGAGCGAGCTGCTCCCGCTGCAGAAACTCCCAGTAAAGCAGGAGTGTTCTCTGCCAAGCACCAGCCTGCCCGGGGAGGCTGAGAGGGGCTGGCAAGGAGGGGTAATTTTAATTAAAATCAGGTTTTCCTGCAAAAGCTTGTGCGCTCTCTGGTCGTCAGGGCCAAGACGAGCATCGCTCGCACAGTGCTGTGCATTTGTGGAGCCGTGTAACTCCCAGGTACTTGTAGGAGCCTGTAAATCACGGGCGTTTATGGGGGTGTATTTTACAGCGCGGTGTCAGGCGCTGTAATGATGGCATGTATCACTGCGGGGCAAACCCGAGGAAAAAGGCTGCAGCGAGCCACTTGGCGCAGGGGAACCGCTGGAGCGGGACCAGGGCTGGGACCCAGCTCCCCGGGGATGCTGCGGGGAAGTGGCTGGGACTCGGCATCCCCGGCAGGGCCCAGGTACCGTGGGGTGGGGGGCGAGGAGCTGCGTCCAAAGAAGGAGCATGAGCCAAAGTGCCTTTTGTAGAGCAAGAGCGGGAGTAATTTATCAGGAAGCTTTTAGGGAAATGAGCAGCTCCTGGGCCCCGGCCAAGGCACAGCCCCGCTGGGCTCTGCCCGGTGTCCTCTGGCAGCTCTTGCTGGGAGAGGAGGGGGGAACAGGGACAGAGATGGGATGGGGACAGGGATGGGGACAGGATGAGGAGAGGGATGGAAATAAGGATGGGAATTGAAATGGGTATGGAGACAGAGATGGAGATGGAGTTGGAGATGGAGACAGGGATGAGGATGGAGACAGAGATGGAAATAAGGATGGGAATGGGACCTGGGGATGGTGATGGATATGGAAATGGAGATGGGGACAGGGATGAGGACAAGACAGGGATGAGAATGGGGAGAGGGGACGTGGACAGGGCTGGGGCTGAGGCCATCCCACACTCTTGCAGCGCCAGAGAGAGAAATCTTCTCTACCACCTTCTTCCCTTCCTACCCCAAAACACCTTGGTGCTGTGTCAGCCTCAGCCCTGCAGACGCCGCTGGTTTTGCTCTGTCTGGTGGGGACCGGGGGCAGCACCCGCCCAGGGTCCTTCTCGCCCACCTCCCTGCACCTTCTCTCATCCCGCTGCAGCGCTCCTCTAGTAAGATTTTTTAATTTTTTCCTTTCCTAGCGAGCATTTAATTAAATTAGCGAGGAGCGTCGCTGCCTCGCAGCAGCCGCAATGAGGCGTCC
>NW_010204304.1:20321-20598 GCF_000695765.1 Mesitornis unicolor
GGGAAGCGCGGCCGGACCCCCGTCCTCCCCACCCGCTCCAGGATCGGGAGCTGCCATCTCCAAACCTGCCCGAAGAAATCCATTCCCCCAATTCCCATTAAAATTAATTGAGCGGCTTTGAAAAGCTGAGCTTGGGGGATCACATTATTCCTTTTATCTAATTTTTCTTTTATGTTGTTGTATTTTCTAGCAAATTAAATTGTCCTCTTTTTTTATTTTTGGCGCCCTTATGTTTATTCACTGCATCTATAATAGATCTGGTTAAAAATATATATAT
>NW_010204305.1:0-7159 GCF_000695765.1 Mesitornis unicolor
TGTTCAAATCTCTTTGGAGGGCTTCTCTGCCCTCCCAATGATGCAGAAGACAGCTGGAAATAGGATATCTCTCTATCCTGTACTTTGTTCTCTGTTTCAGCAGCATCAAAAGCAAGGAATCTTCCCTCACTTGCTTGGAATGGGGCTGATGTAGGTTTGACGAAAAGCTCCTTTTTAAAAAAGTCTTGCTAGGACAGGAGAAGGATTTGCTAGAGGAGTTTCATACTCTAGTCACTCTGCCTTTCCTAATTTTTTCAGTGTGTTCATTGGAAAATCTGGTATTTGGGGAGCAGTACTTAACAGCGTATTTTTCAGGTGTAGTAGAAGTCTAAGTATTCCCAGTAAAAAGAACAGTTTGAGGCTTCCCTTTGAGTGTTCTTCCACCTACACATCCATCACTTAGTTTTTCTCTCCATGGGCCTGGGAGAGGTGAATCCCATTCAGATAAATTCTGTAATTTGTTTAAACTCATTCAGCATGTAGTAGTGCTGAGGAAATAAAACCTATCAAGCAAGCAAAATCACTGTTTCCTCCTGACTTTCAGGTCCTTTTTTTGCCCTCAGATGCATCTTTTGTCTTTTTAGGGACACAGTTCACAGCCTTTTAAAACACACAAAGAGTAGAGATTAATAGCAGGTGTCCCTTTCTCTGTTGCAGATTCTTAAAGAGGACCCCATACTTGGAATGAGACTATTGCCATCATGAGTCAACAAGGTTATGTTGCGGCTCCTGCATATTCCCAGTCCCAGCCAGGAATAGGAGACTTTTCTTCAGGTTTTGGACCACCTAATTCTTCACTTCATTATGGGCATTATGGGGACCCTAACTCGTCATACTCAGCACCTCAACCAGGTATGAAATTGGCTTAAAATGTGTTTTCAGAGTCTACATTTATATGAAGGAGTTTTGCATCTTTTTCTTACTCGTGTCAGCACAAAATGCTTAATTTTACACTACTACTGCAACAGGATTGTTGTTGATGTAAGATGTGTAGTAGTGGGTACCTGACCTTCACGTGTGAATGCCATTGTCCAGGAAGCAATACGCTCCAGTGCTTAATGCTTTGTTACGAGCACTACGTACTACAGACAAATACAAAAGCAGTGATTTCTGGGAATAGAGAAAAGTTTCTAAACGTAAATGTGCTAATGGCAAGTAGGTTCTCAGAAATGGGGTGTATTCTTCATAACAGGATCTCTGTGCTAGTGAATTCTTGAGCACAAACTTGCCTGTGAGTATGAGTTGATGTTCTACTTAAGCTTGCTTACTGGGTGATGAATTTGGATGGTAGAGCCCATCTTCTTTCTGACCACTCAGGAGACACTTGCTTTCTATGAGGAAGGGCACCTTGGGTACAAGCAGATTACAAGCAAAAGGGATATTTTCTTTATTTCTACCAGCTTAATTATGCTACAAATAATGAAATTCATGTCCAGCAGAAACTTGGCTGTCGTCGTCTCTGCTTTTCATTAATTTTAACTTATGATACATGGCTTCAGATCTTTCAAGAAGTATGAGTATATGGTGACTGAAGCTTAAAAAAAATCATTTGAGAGCATGGCACTGAAGGCAGTTTTGCTGTAAGTCATGCTGGTCTAATATTAGTAAAATCAAAGTGAGCATGCTAGACTAGTGAATTGGAGCTGTGGAAATAGCCAGAGAGTGAGGTTTCCTCTTCCCTCAAAGTCTACTGATGCAGCCACGATAGGGAGGCAAAACAGACCATATCGATATATTGCCTGATGTCACAGAGGAAAATTAGTTAAAATAGTAAAGATGTCTGAATTGTACTCCAAATCATCTAAAAAAATGTATTTGTTAAAATTTTTAGTAACATTCAGATTATGATGTTACATTAAATTTAGTATCTGAAGTGATGAAGGGTAATGACAGAACTAAGAATCCAAGTATTTGTGGTATCCTTGATTTTTGTGGTATCATGAAAATATAAAAAGTAAGAAGTTTTACCCAGTTTCTCTAAAACTTCTTATAAAGCCAGCAGGAGTTATGTTACTGTAATCCAATGCTGAATATAGTAAGAAGATAGAATTATTTCTAGTAATTGTCTTATTAGAATACTTGGGAAAAATACCAGTTTTGGTACCAGACATTTTTGATGTTAGAGTAATTTAAAGGAAAAGAATTCAAGAAATACAGGTTGAAAAGCTGTTTATTCAGCACTGCTGTTTATGTAAATTGTACTCTCTTCACAGTCACTGAATCACAGAATGTTAGGAGTTGGAAGGGACCTCGAAAGATCATCCAGTCCAACCCCCCTGCCGGAGCAGGATCACCTAGACTAGGTCACACAGGAACACGTCCAGGCGGGTTTTGAATGTCTCCAGAGAAGGAGACTCCACAACCTCTCTGGGCAGCCTGGGCCATGGCTCTGTCGCCCTCACAGTAGAGAAGTATTTCCTCATGTTCAGATTGAACCTCCTATGCTCCAGCTTGCACCCATCTCCCCTTGTCCTAACATTGGACATCAGAGAGAAGAGCCTGGCTCCTTCCTCCTGACACTCGCCCTTTACAAATTTATGAGCATTATTGAGGTCACCCCTCAGTCTCCTCTTCTCCAAGCTAAAGAGACCCAGCTCCCTCAGCCGCTCCTCATATGGGAGATGCTCCACTCCCTCAGTCATCTTTGTGGCTCTGTGCTGGACTCTTTCAAGCAATTCCCTGTCCTTCTTGAACTGAAGGGCCCAGAACTGAACACAATATTCCAGATGTGGTCTCACCAGGGCATTTGGAGTATTTGGAATATTATCACTGTTCTAGATATGAATTAAGAATTATTTTTAGCACAGATTTACAGGTTCTACATATGGAGGCTTTTTTTTTTTTTTTCAAAAGGTTGTTCCAATTTTTATTTCTGACCATGATGTTCAAAATCAAAGGGACCTCTTGCTTCTCTCTATAGACATAACTGGGATGATTACCCCAAACTGAATTGCAGAGTCTGTCTGTTCATTCTTGTGTCCTTCTTACTGTGCCTCTTGGGTTCTTTGGCTGGGAAGTTGCCAACTGCTATTTGCTACCTTTTTACTCTCTGTTCTTTTTCATATCTGCTTCTATAGCTGACAAGAAATCTGTCCTTTCTTTTGGGATCACAGAATGACTGATGTTGGAAAGGACATCTGGAGGTCATCTGGTCCAACCCCTCTGCTCAAGCAGGGCCGCCTAGAGCCGGTACTCTTATTGCTAGAGCAGGGTCTTACACTTGTATTTCTTGGTGATCTTGTGCTTTCTTACAGGGTTCTTACATAAACCTACTTCTTTTGCAGGTATATTGAAATCAACAGTGCCATCAGCTCCTGTTGGGCCTCTACCACCTGGTACACATCAGTTCAGCCAGACCAACTTCCAAAATGGGCCGAGTACACCAGGGCAACCGCCACATAGGTGACTTTCAAGAATTAATACATGAGATCTAAGCTATTTGATTTCTGTTTCCTCTCTTTCACTGCTTCACTGACATTTAAGTATGGCACCTCTTCTGTCTTCAGCAGTTCTGACTTATTCCAATTCTGAACTGGATCTTCTAGTTTGGTTCCCTGTGATCTGCCAGATCAGACAGTGTGATCTGTAATCTCGTTAAGTTCCATTTTACAGCAAGTCAGGTCTTTATCTTGGGTTGTTTGTTTTATTTTTAATTATTCTTTCTGCTTGATCTTAGACCCATTGCTTCAAAGCAGCTGTAAGGTGCTGTTTGAAATAGAAATTGCTTTTTTATTTTGTTCACTTTCTGATATCTTAATTCTTCTTTGTTGTACCAAGAAGTTGTTATTTAAGAGTTGATAGTTGCCAGTGAGTTTTGACTCAAAGCTGGTACATATCCCTATATCTGTAGTTCCCCACCCTACCTCCATCCCTGCCCTTGTTACTATGTCTTTGCTTCATTGTTGTGGAATTACAGCCAGGGCTCCAAAGGATTCTTGAAAGACATTTTATAATGCAGTTTTGTTATACTATCTCAGGTGGGTGACTGCTGCTCTTTTGCTTAGATCTGAGATAACCTCTTCATAGTCAGTTTAAAGTGCTGCTGTCCTGCTTCCACGGCTTATAGGAAGTGAAGGAGACAGAGTGGGGAAGGGAGAAAATAGGAACAGGTGGGATTGTTAAAAAGAAATCTTGGAAAAATGATGGTTTGAGGGTATAAACAAGCTTTATTATATGATGGTTGTATTGCAGATAGTTTTAAGTGGTAAATATGCTTAGCTCTATTATTTAATTCTTGCTCACCTCCCAGAAATGGCAAAATTAGTTTCTGTACCTATAGCTATTTTAGTTATAGTGAACTTCACACCATATATAAACATTCTTCTTTCAGTTGGTTGAAGTTTCAATTTGTTTCTGTGCTTTTTAGTTGTTGTATAATTATTTGTGTTCAAATAAAGCCATGTATATGTTTTATTAGGCACCAAATGAGGGAAGATTTTTTTTATTGTCAGTGTTATCACTGTGTAAAGAGGACACAGAGACTGGTGATCAATTCTAAAATACCATGTACTAATGCATAGAGAGAAGTGGCTGCTGTCCTGAAGATGTAAAAACAAGGAAAAAAAACACCCAAGCTGAACAGAGTCAAGTTGACATGATCAACACAACAAAATACTGATTCTCTTTTCTAGCTTCCAGTCATTGCCTCGACAGCTGCACGTCTACTGGTTTTCACCTGACTTTGTTTTATTCCCAAATTACTCAGAGCTGCTATTCTAGGCCAGGAAATTTCCACATCAAAAGTTCAAGGACAGTGAATTCTACTTCTCTTAGTATAGCTAGGACTCTCCTCAGTTTTAGAAGTGGTTGTAGGAAAATCAGTGTAGATCTTCTTTGAGATACAGCCTGAGATCTTATTTTTCCACAGTGAAATAGTCTGGTAGAAAATATCTTTATAAGCCACATGTGTGTTATGTCTTTCTTTTCTTTAGTTCTTTTTCTTGCATTCATATTTTTCCATATTTGATAACCATGAAGCAGTTTTTCCCACCTGCATCTTCTTTTTTCCTCTTCTACAGTGAGCAGTTTCTCAATTCATATTCCTCTCTTCACAGACTTTTTTCCTAGTCTTATTCACCCATACCTAGTAGGCAGTCTTACTGCATAAGCATGGAAAGGAGATGGAGTAATGCAATATGTTCAGAAGATTGTGTTTCTTAATCTTCAAGCTTTCACATAGTTTGTTGTGGCATACTCACTCTTCTTTGTTTCTAACAGGCATGCAAACAAATATGTTCTGTCTTTTTTTTAACATTCTTATTATGCATTCTCTCTGTGCTTCATGACTATTTTAATACAAATACGTGTTTTCTGAGCAGAACGTGAGCAAATTGTCTTAAGAGAGTGGCTGTCCTAGTGAATTGTGTCAGCACCACCCTTGAGAAGGTAGGAAACCTTCTAGAATTATGATTGATTGATGTGATTTTTTGCATAACTGCACTAATTTTTCTCTTTAGGTTTCAAGGCCCTGCACCTCCAAGCAATACAGGACCTTCCTATCCTCTCTACAGTCATCACTCACAACCAGCATATCCAAATACTGCATCCACTTCGTCTACAACACAACTTGCTAACCAGCTCAACAGCATGCAGATAAATAGCTATGGTAACAGTTTGATCTGATTGGTTTTTGTTGGGATTTTTTGGGTTTTTTTTGGTTAAAACTATTAAGACTGTGATAATTAGAAACTTACAGAACTTCTATGTAAGCAGAAAATGAAATCTGTGACCACTATGATTTGCTCAGTTCTTAAGACTTTTTTTAAATCTCATTCTGTTCCTTAAATTAATATTCTTGGTTTAATTCTGAATTGATGTTTGATGAACCTTCTAAAAAAGTAATCTGTCTTATCAGATCATTTCATATCTTATCATTTCTCAAATTATTTGGTGATCCTCTCAGTAACAGCCAAGGTGCAAAAAATAATATGCAGACAGGGTTTCATTTTTCTCAGCTTTTTAGAGTTTCTGTTGTGAAACTATCTTTTTTTTTTTGTCCAAATCTTATAGTTTAGTTTTTAGTCTAAATTTATTTGCATTTATTCTGAGGTTAAAACGTCTCAAAGCTAAGCCATGAAGTAAGTTACTTCCCTCACTAATTTTTTGTTTGATTATATCTGCTTCTCCTGAGTATTTCCAGGTGAAATTTACCATTTCATTAAAAAAAAAATAGAGTTTAGTTAGCATCTTGTTTTGCTGAGGCCAGTTGGTTTAGCAAGATTAATTTTTTTGAATGAAGCTCACTTTGGTAGTTGATATCTTTGTAAGATGTGTGTCAAGATGGACTTTTCAGTTCAGGTTGCACTGATACTGTATCACTGTTCCTACCCGGACTTTAGAAGTTGCTGATTTGACTTGAATTAAACCTGCATAACTACCATGGATCTGACCCTCTGTTTGTATAATTGGTTGTGAAAACTTACACCTTTTTGACCTGAGAAAAATTAGATTAATTTAGACTTAAATTCAGCCTTGAGGTACTGAGCTTCAAGTGCACAGTTAATGGAGATGTTATTGTGCAGGATGAAGTATGGTCCAGCACCTCTACAGCACTTCATATATAGCAACTTATATTATTTAGAGCATTTTTTTTCCCTGCTGTCATTATATTGCCTTCAGCAATAATTATGTAAAATATTATGTTCTTGCCTATCATCTTACACAATGGAAGGTTGAGGTGCTCTTTATTTCACCTGACTGGTGAAGGAACTGACAAGGGAAGGTGCCCTGCAGGACCTGCTGTTTGCAAACAGAGAAGGTCTTGTGAGGGATGTGACGGTTGGAGGCTGTCTTGGGCATAGTGATCATGAAATGATAAGAGTTTTCTGTCCTTGGAGAAGCAAGGAGGGGGGCTAACAGAACTGCCACTTTGGACTTCTGGCAGGCAGACCTTGGCCTCTTTAGGGACTTGGTTGGCAGAGTTCCTTGGGAGGCAGTTCTGAAAGGCAAAGGAGTCCAGGAAGGCTGGACACTCTTCAAGAAGGAACTCTTAAAGGCGCAGGAACAGGCGGGGAAGACCGGCCTGGTTGAACAGAGAGCTCTGGCTGGAGCTCAGGAAAAAAAAGAAGAGTTTATGATCTTTGGAAGAAGGGGCAGGCATCTCAGGGGGAGTACAGGGCTACAGTGGGCCTGTGCAGGGAGAAAGTTAGAAGGGCCAAAG
>NW_010204306.1:0-38679 GCF_000695765.1 Mesitornis unicolor
ATTCTGTGATTCTGTGGTATTGAGTCCTATTGCCTGGTGTATCTGTAAGACTGTTTCTAGATTTGTGAAAGTGAGAAACTTCTCCCCACGGAGAAGTCTAAACACAACCTTATTTCGTGCTCTCATTACCAGGACTTGCAGTGGTTCAAAATGCAGAGGCAGCTGAACTGTCTGTGCACGCACCTCCCCATCACTTCATGTAGGAAAAGTATCTGATAAACAACACGAGCAGTAAAATTTAACTGGCTTTCTTTGGGCAATATTTACGCTGCTCCTAAGGAGTTACTATATTTCAAATTTAAATCTCTCATTCTCTTTCATTTTTCTTTTCAAAATTCCCAGACCAAGGGAAGCTCTCTACAGATTAGTAGACCACCATATTTTCAGTATTTCATGTTTGGAATATGAGAGGGAGAAAATCTCTCTGAAACCTAAATATTTTCCCCCTCTAAAGACCAGACCCATTTTTGGGGAAAATATGCAAAAGTGTTCTCCTCAGGCTGAATGTTATATGCAGTTTCAGCTTAATGCACAGCTTTATAGCAGATGTAGAAAATAATCAAAATGGAGGGATTTCTGGGAATACTGGCAGATCTTTACTGTGACTGTAGAGCAGATCCTGACACACTATAATACTGTTTTTGTCTTAATCGTCAAAAGTAAGCTATAGAGATCAAAAATTCTTTGTTTGACAGAAAAGCAATTGCTATTTCTTGTAAAACATATAATATATTCCAGAAGACCTAAGGGTTTACTTTCCAATAAGGATAGAAAAAGATGTGCATCCCACTGTGAGCTCACAGTAAGGCTGTTTCATGTAAAAAGTTGGTAATTAGTCCCTGAGTGAATAAAGTAGAAGAGATAAGAGACTGATACTTACTGTAGGAACACAAAACACTTTTTCTAGCTGCTAGGATTTAAAGGGTGTGTGGGTGGGAGGGGGGGTGACCTATTCCTACTCATTTAATTTACAAGCTTCTAAAGCTCAGAAAATTATTTCTTACATTAAGCTTAAACATGTGTACTTAAATTGTTACTAACTGATATAAAGATCGAGAAGAGACATTCTGATTCCAAAAAGCAGACAGGAATGAAGAATTGTATGAAAGTGCAGGAGACTGTTGTTGCCGTATACATCAGTAGCAGAGTTCACACTCATACACTACTGCTTTCAGCAGACTTACACCACCATTGCATGATGCTTCACCAAGTTACTTCATTAGCATTCAAAGGATCTTTATCAAAAAGGAAATAATTGGAGAACTAAATCATGTACCTTTAGCCAGTATTGTATAATAAATACTGAGAACAAAACCAAGCCCAAACCACAAGAAAACCATCTACTTACAAGCCAAAGTAATTATTTAATAACTATTGTATCACTATCAGCTGAATACTAAGTACTAGAAGTTCAAACTGGATAGCATTTCTTGTTCTACCTGCAGAACTTGGAGCTACTGGAAATAACTTCATATGTACATGTTTTCCTTTGTTGCTATTCATCTTTATTAGAGCTAGAGTTTGTGATTCTCTCTGAAAAATAACTGCGTAACTTATATTGCAACAATGCATTCAGCAAATCTTTTTTAACAATATACAAAATACTATATGGGAGCTTGAGACGTGACAATGGAGCTTTACACAGTGGTCTCAGCACAGAGCCTTCAACTTCTCTCTGTCTCTGTTCAATTTCTCTCGTTTGTTTTTCTGCAGCATTTGTTGTTAATGTACATCAGATGAGAGCACTTATCAAAAGTCATATCCAAAAATCTTGGCTATTTAATGAAGACTCAAAAATATGTCACTGGCCATCAGGTTGCCTCTACATCCCAATTATTATGATTGCAGTCCCGGAGAGATCTACACACAGATTAATTCTGTCATGATATCCTAAAGTGTAATCATTTGGACTATGAGATTCTGGTTCAGTATAGAAAGTCAGGAAAATTCTACATATTTTCACTGGTTAACTAATAACATCTTTTTTACAAGCACTGAGCCTCACCACAAATATCAAGAATTTGAGTAGAGGAAATACATTAGAAGTATTTCCTCGGGCTGGATGTGGCATAGAAGCCCCAGAATCACTTTTTGTTTACTGGTAGTGCTAATTGGACTTGTTTTTACATCTGACTTCAGTGCTTATGTTGCCACATATGAGTATTTAAAGAAGGGTCCACTGAAATGAGGAAAAAAAACAACCTTCATCCCCCATAGTTCTGCAACTTCCACACAATTCAAGCCAGATGGCAGAGCTGATGTACAGGAACACCTGTACAACGCACAAATACACCTACTGCCAGAAGCCACCGATCCTGTATACAGGGGTAATACAGATAAAATATTAGGCCTCTTTTTGACTAGGAGTATGATATCGATGCAGCTGAAGACAGACCGCATCTCTATAAAACATACATTGAATTCGCTGCTTTAGCAGGAAAATACAGAAAATTTTCAATTCTCAGATTTCTTGATCTTTGTAAAAATTGCTTTTGTGTTGTTGCCAATAAAATATATATTCCAAGCAGTAACATTTAGAGAGAGAGCAAAGATGAGGATGAACCTGGTTTTCCAAGAAGTCAGCACAATGTAATCTCAGTGTGATTCAACATAGACAGACAGCAACAGAAAGATGCACTTTGAATTTTAAAAGTTTCTAAAAGTTCCTGATGTTTAAAGTTATTTTTAACAGAGAAAAAAGGTTAGGAATACTGATTCTGAAATCATCACATATTATATCTTGCTGCTTAACACAGTCTAATCTCCGGCATGGTCCCTATATTCTGTGGGAATTTCTTATTTTCTAACAATTCATTCATGATTGCATTTTGCATCTGAAAGCAACCTATTTAAAATAATTGTTACTGCTTCTTTCTTAGCTTTATGAAAATGCTTAGAACACCCAAATTTTAAACCAGGTTACACTCACTACAAAATACCTTGGGAGTTTCAATTAGGTACGTAAAAAAAGAAACACCTATATTTTGTGTGAGGGAATGTCCAGTGTAATACATGAAAATGTGATTATCCAAAGATCTCCAGAGACACTGGCAAAAAGACTTTGGATAAATGAGTTTGAATAGCAAAGGGATCAGGCATAGCAGCTTTGAAGTTTCCAGTTCTCCTCACTCTGGATAACGCAAAGTTCAGACAGTCCTAGTTGGACAGCTGTCATAATTTCAGTATTGCTAGTGAGTTTCTGAAGCCAGCTAGCAAAATTCAGACAGAAGTTGTGTCCTCGATCACCAAGCATGCAGCACAAATCCAGGAGCCACTTGCTTCATGTCCACAGTGAAACTGGGATGGGAGAGAGGCAGGCAGTAATGACCACAGCAGGAAACGCTCACCTCAGCTCAGGCAAGAGTGAACCTGAAGGGCAGGCAGTAGCCAGTGTTGTGGAGAGGTTCCTGCTCAAAGCCTCTAACTCTGGCTCTGCAGGCTGTGCGTGCTACCCTGAGCTGCCATTGGGATCTTTGGCATCCTTCCTATCTTCTTGTCCTGAAGAAAACGTTTGCCTCCTCCAACCACTTCCCTCATGTTCCAGCACACAGTTATGTGCAGGAACCAATATTTGCTCTATTTAAAGCAATTCTAGGAAAAGGTGCAGTGGGACCCAGTTTACAAAGCCTCCCAGGCTGCTGATGGATTGGGGGACCAATGCATGTTCCTGTTTGCAAAGGAAACCACTCATTTCCCCTCCAATCAAAGGCTGGCGTTTACAATGAACCAAATTCTGCCAAATTCCCCATCTCCTGTGCTCCAAGAACATCCACAGAGGAGCGCATTTTTCTTTATTCAAGTGAATTAGCAGCATAGTTTTGCTCAGTATCACCATGCTTTACAAGAGCATTAGTAACAGTACTCTACTGATGGCATAGATGATCAAACACCAGACAGATCATTTCATTCTTTCTGTATTAAAGCACCACTCTAATTTGCAAGCTTTGGAATAACTTTTGCATTCTCCAGACACCTCGAAAGACAGTGACATCACAGTCATTTTTACACAGGGTAGCAAAAAACAAGGAGTTAATATACAGGCACTTATCCCTGGCCAGCATTTCCAGAGCTTGAACTTGCTGTACAGGAATAGAAGATAATCAAGCAGAGGCAGAGTGAATAAACTGTACCTGCCTTACTGATGCAAATGCCCCTGTTGTCCAATATGAAAAAATAAAAATCAAAAAAACAGTGTTGAATTTCAGAAACCATACTGAGGTTAAAGGGCACCATTCATATCTGGTATTCCACCCAAAGGACAATGATTTCATTTTATAAAGATCATTAGTCAGTGAAATATATATTTTAGAGAGTTTCTAGTAGGGAAGATTATTTTGGCAGTCACTGGAGTGTACCAGATGGTTCATTAACATAGGCTAGACAAGTCAAAGGCTTTCAGAATCATTTAGAAAATGTCAAACAGAAACAAGAACCCTGTCACTTTTTATTAGAATTAACTACATCATACCCTGGACACAGATTTCACCTTGGGTCAAAAAAATTAATACAGAATTATATGAATTGTGTAACATACTAGGTTAAAGATAGGGCTTCCTCTTGGGACTCATTTGCTAGCAATATATTATAGTCTTCTACGTTAAGAATCCTCAACCTTTCTTTTTGTAAGCTATGAAAAGAGCTGACCTTGCTCAGACTCCATTGGTGTCTAATTGATTTGAGGTATATACAGAATTTCAACAAGACACTCCGCTAAAGCTCTTTTGTGATCATTTTCCCAGGAAAGTTGGCAAAAGGGTTCACTGAATATTCAGCAGCTTGTAAAGTGTGCTTTTGTCAGGAGGAAAAAAAAATACATCAATTTAGTGAAACATTGCCTTCGTAAACAGGAATTAAAATGCAACTGAACTGTTGTTACTTTTTTTTTTATTATCATTCAGATGTCAAAAATCTTGAGAACTTCCAGCTTGTGGAAGGTGTTCAGGAACAAGTGAATGCTGCTCTGCTGGACTACACAATGTGTAATTACCCACAGCAAACAGACAAATTTGGGCAGCTTCTCCTACGACTACCAGAAATTCGGGCCATCAGTATGCAGGCCGAAGAATACCTCTACTACAAGCACCTGCACGGGGATGTGCCATGTAATAACCTTCTCATTGAAATGCTGCATGCAAAGAGAGCATAAATTATACCCATTAGAGCGTCTGCTTTCAAGGAAAAAAATATATTCTGAACTGCTCCAAGCAACACTAATTAAAACATGGTTTTAAGACTTTGCAAAATGGTATAATAATCAAATACTAATAGTAAATAAGTGATGTATCAGGGTATTTGTATTGCAAACTGTGAATCATATGCTACGCATCCCCAAAGGAATCTACATGGGACTTTATACTGGAGTGAAGTGAACTTACCAAGTGGATACTGTCACCAATGTCAACATAAAAAGGAACAGAATAATTATTGTATATTTAACTCTGCTGATTGCCAATATGAAGAAAGTTATGAGAAAAAATACCTGATCCGTATTACCGAGCTAAGATAGTGGGGAATTTGAGTGCACTGAATTCCTTACTGTATAGCAGGACTTTCAAAACAGTTATAATAGATGCAAAACTGCATCTATAGCATCTCCTGTCACCCTTCCAAGGACTCAACATCTACTTCTTCTGTGATAAATGTTGTGGCACACACTCAACAATCTGTGAGAGAAAGCTGGCATAGGCCACGTGCTATGTAGTATCGCCACCTACGCCTACGAGGCTGGGTTTGACTGTCCGTGCCTCAGACCTGCAAATTGCCAATATGAAGAGTCTGTTATCCAGTTAGCTTGGCATTTCTACTATGTTCTGAAGTTTGTTTTGTCATGTGCTTATGTTGTTCTATCAGGCAGTATCCCTCTTCTGCTACTGTTATTGGATAGCTATTAAATAGCTAAGATAAATATTCCAAAACAAATTAGCCAATTCAACTATATACTTGAATAACAGAGTGGCTAAAATATGGCTCTGCTATATATTTATAGCCATTTCCAAGTAAAGGAAATTGAGATATTTTAGCCATCACGAACAATAAGTTCTTTGAAAAAATATATTTTTCTAGAACACCAAGTACTGATCTTAAAAAAAACTGAAAATAAAATTTAGAAAAATGCAACTAAATTTCAACTCAAACCTCCAATATCTAATGAAGCTTTTTATTTTTAAAGTTAGGCAATACACATCTTTTACACAATGAAAGAAGAGTGATACTGCTGTGTCTATGTAGGCCAAAGTCTGCTGCAGAACAAATATTAGAGAAGAACAAACAATTCTCTCTCTGTCCAAATGCAGATATCAGTATTAACATGTAGTGCCACAGTTATAAGTCTTGCCTTATTTCATTACCCTTACAGGTATCTGTGCAGGTGTGGATCAACATATGTTTAAAATAAAGTATTAATCTCTAACTTTAACAAAAACATAGTGTTTACATTCTTTAGGTCCTGTGGGGAAAAAGCTGTGATAAAATTGCAGAGCAGTGATTTCCTTATTGTTTCTTTTAAATTGGTAATTATTTTACCAGTACTTAATTACTGTATGTCGTGAGACACTAAAATCAATAGGGGTATTTCATTTTTATTTTAATTTTTGAGATTATCGGCTGCACAATCACTTGTAGAAACTGTATAAAATCCTAATACTTTAATTTTTTCATGAAGATTGCTGGCTTTTGAATAGTTTATTTATATTGTATATGATAGTTTCCACTGTAGACAATAATGATGCTAATTTATTGTTCTTTGGTTTCATCTTTATATAAGATATAGCCAGAATGAAGAAGCCAAATATATATGTTTACTGTAGCATGTCTTCAAGTTAGTGGAACATAGTTCAGGGACACACAAGGGTCTTTACAAATTAAAATCTTTCACTTGATTAAATATCTGTAACTCTTCATAATCCTAAATGTAGTTTATTTAAATCTATTGTAAATTATGTGAGTTATAAGTTTTTCTATTTCATGCAAACTTGAACAGGTGCATTTCTCTTAATTTTTCCAACCATTCATACATTGTATACCAAAGACATCAGTTATTACATCTGCATTAGCACAAAGAACACTATTTTAATTGCCTGTATTAATCAGCTCTAATATTCTGTCCATGCATAGGGTACAAACACAGCAAAGCCTGCGTGTCTGCGACTCCTGATGCCTGTCTTATATCACAGAACACATGTACTGTTGGACAGGCCAAAAGTAAACCAAGCACAGCTCCCTTCGTCATCCCACACACCAGACATGCAAGCATTATTTAAATAACAGCATTCACCCTCAAACAAACTAAACTAACAGAAAGTAAGATGTGGGTGGAAATTGATGGTGGCTGTGAAATATGTAAGATACAAGATAAGTGTGGTCATTATTTCCTTTTTGAGAGAAAAACAAAGCATATTTCAAGTGTTTGCGTTCTGTATTTTCTCTTTTTTCCCTGTTGAAATGCTACAGTGAATCTCACTGAATATGAAGAAAAAAAACTTTTAAATTGTTGCTAACTGCATTCACAGCACCATTATCCATATACAGGACAAACAAATTAAAATAAGGATGTAAAAGAAAAGAACTATTTTTCGTACAGTTTAATGGAAACAATTCCAAATAAACTAATGTATATTTGCCCACATCTATGGTTCCAAGAATCTCACCAGATTGCCTAAAGTACATGAACAAAACAAACCAACAAAAAACCCCCACAAAAACCTGTTAATTGTTAACTACTTTGTAACCAGACACTTACTTCTGACTGCCTTATTTGATTACATGACATATTAGTAAAAGCAGACTAAAATTCAAAGGGTTTGGCTTTGCCTGGTTTATTATAGTTGTTCTGTGTTTGTAAACAGACAATCTGTAAAGTCTGACTATTTGTATTACAGATGTTCTGCAGCTGCCTTGGATATAAATCCATGCAACTCTTAGAATGTGCAGTGAGTTACTTGTTGAAGTTGAAGTTCTCTTACTGTATCGGTGAAATACATATTGTCATGTCAGTTCTTGCCAGGAGTTTCTCATCACCAATGGAATTTTTTTTTTCAGTATTTCAATAAATATTGATATGCCTGTGCTGATTATAATTGTCTTTATAATAAAATCATTGCACTGAAATAAAGCACCAGTCAAAATTCAGTCACTCAGAAGAGGAGAGGGAAATGCAGGAGAAATAAGAGCACCAAAGAATCTGATATAGAGCGGAAGACACAAATGTGGAGGGTGGCACCTTCAAAAGCTCAGACAATGATGGTGAAATTGCCTAGGCTGAAGCAAAATAAATACAGCTAAACAGATCAGAAAAGCTGAATTTCTAATCAGAAAGGAATTTACCAGCTAATACTTTCAAATTAATACCTTTCATTTCATACTGCATGCTTAATTTTCACTTTACATGTTAACCATAAAGAGTTAAGCAGCCAAAGCATCGAGAGGGAAAATGACAGAACAAAAGAAAATCAGGTAACAGGATCCAGCGGCTCAGGATAACCTCTCAGCAATGTAAATATGCGGCAGGGCCAGAAGCAAACCCACAGCTTCCAACACCACTGCCAGCAGAGGCTGCCAAGGAGGCAGATGTTACTGCTACTAGAGAAAAATATTTTCCTAAAGTTGCCCTCTGGCTCATCTGATTGCCGTTTGAAGAGCAGGAGGTGAAGTGGTCCAAGAGAGGTTGTCAGCAGGACCCCACTGCTTTAAGACCAAGTCTACCCTTCCCCTGCACTATCTGGTATTGAAAAGGGGCTGTTTTCTGAGGTGCCAAATGTTAATGCTTCAAGGGGAAAAAACAGAGCTATAATTAGTTATTTACAAATCTTGTGCTTGAATGAAACAAAGCTGGTTCAGTGTTGCAATAAAAACAGTAAAATAGGATTAGGTGGTTTACAAGTGAGGAAGGATTATTTTAACTTTTAGGAATCATAACTGAAAACCATGATTGCCTTTGACACTCAGGGGAGATTTCAGGGTTGACATATTTCAGATAGTTTTCCTTATGAGATACATACATGTTTTGGGGTGATATATTTAGTATATATACTACACATTTAAATTATGAAGGGATTCATTTTTAACTGAGTTCAACATCGGTTTTGGAACAGTCTGTTGTACGTTTTTATTGGAAACATGGAAAGACTGAGTTCAATGTAACATAGGTCAAGTCAGTACAATACTTGGTGATCTTGACAATTTCCTGGAATGGTGAATAACAAATTTTATTAACCCCTAATTTGAAGCTCATGATCTAGATACACCTAACAATATTTCTACTTTCTCCAATATAGTTGCTGTTGTTTTTCAGGGAAATTCCATATAGCTGCATCTGCTGCATTCTGCAATTTGGAATGGCAGACCACAAGCATTAAATTAATGACAAGTCAAAAAAAGATACAGATAAATTTTTAGGGGCACCAGATTCTAGAGCTATATAACCCTGTGGTGCTGGCATGAGCCCAAATACTTCTGTGTCAGTCCAGCAGTTGCAGTTGCATGTAAGCCTGTAGAGAAAATACTCATTTTCTAAGGGTAATTTGCCAGCAATATGAAAAACCTTTGCTAAATTATAGAGGTCCGACCCTCAGATGGAGCACAGACATGCCTACCCCGATGTCAGTGAATGCTGAAGAGAGCGAGGCTAGAAGCTACTTGATAGATACAGTCTGGTCCAGCACACACCCGTGGAACAATACAGAGCTTCCCTTCAGCAAAGATAGTTTCCAAACTCCTTATTTCTACTCCTCTGCAGAACAAAACTCTCTCCAATTTACTGACAGTCTTGAAAGCCTGGACTTACAATACAAGGAGAGTTTTCACCATTGCCCCACGGAGGTCCTGACCCTTATTTCCTATTCACTATAATTTCTTTTAGTGCAAGATTAACTATCAGGCTGATGGCAGTTCCTGCCAAGTATGTCCTGTGCAGACCCAAGTGGATAATTCATTTGCAAGGTGAAGCAAGATGCTGGCGCAATGCAGACTCCTGATGCTGTCTCGGTTAATGGTGGCTCAGCTGTAGTGTCCTCCTCAGACCACTGGTGCCCTACCTCAGTAAGGACAACAGGTTTTAACATTAGTTAGTAATAAAGCACAGGGTGAAACAAACAGCAGGAAAACCTAGTGTTGGAGTCATAATTCTGCCCACTCAATCTCTTGCTCTTCCTATGCTTCAGGATCTCTGAATTCCCTGTAAAGGGGGAAATGACTCTGAGATGCAGGATGTTAGGACGCTTCCAGTAACACCAATTGTTTATCATGCTGCTGCAAAACAAAACCTTCACAGAGCAAGAGCCTCCCTGTGCGGCGTTCATGCCAATCACCTTGCGACTGATGCTGCTGAATGTTTGCTGGATACTACCACTCGAGGCTGTCAGCTGCAATTAGAGAGTAAAGGAGGGACACTGCATCAGAGGGAATAAAGTGTGTTAGTGGGAAGGACCCTAAACAAGTCTGTCTGTACAACAGAAAGTGCTGACGGCCATTCAGTAGCTGCTGGCACGCACACACACCACATGCCACCTATGAGAATTTCTAAAGCACATTTCAACACCCAGTGCACTTCTGTTACTATACAAAATATTTCATGAGGCACTGCTCCCTGGGGGACACCAACTTCAGTCATCCACACCGCTCAGTTCTTATTTTGCAGTGGTATCCTTCCACTCATGTAAGCAGAAGAGCATTGGTGCAGAATAAGAGAAAAGTGAGGTAGGCCTTTCCAACCACTACGGTGGTGTTCATATCTTGTACTACATCACTACAGCTGTCCTGCTCTTTACAACTTGATCTCAACCTACACATATCAGATAAGGGAAGTTCTTCAAAGCACTCTGCTTCCTATAGCAAAGCAGCACATTATAGCTGTATATTGAGAGAACTTCTGTAGGATTGCCTGCATCTGAATTCCACAGTAAAAAATATGGAACATTGTAAATGTCTATTATGATCAGTCCATAAACTACAGTAGAATGCAAGAGAGATAAGAGGGGAGGAATAGCTCCAGTAGAAAATATAATGAAAAGGAAGCCCATGGACACGGAAGAGACATGAGGATATTTATGTTTCATAAATATTTAATCTTGATTCACTTTTAATCTAAAGGAAAAAAACTAAATAAAATATGCCAGATTATTATCATTGCTTTGAAGTATTAACAAGGCCTGAATAAATTATCATTTATGTATTTTAGGGACCTGCTACAGTAAGTGATATTGGTTTTAGTTTTCATTTAATAAACATATTTTTATTTTACAATGCATATAAATTTCAGATAAAAAACACAGCATGGAATGATTGATTGAATACGTATAATCAATTCATTCAACTCATGCTGTGAAAACGGAAGCCTATTATTGGAGTATGGTTTTATTTAAAATCAAACACTATAGCTGCCTCACAAACTAAGTCAGATTGTTTTTTTCATTTAGTGAATTCAGCTGAAATACTCTACAGTAATGTCCTACTCTTCCTACAGAAGACCTTCCTATGAGTCCCACAACACTTGGATTTGCAGTTGCAACCTCCCCCCAAGTCCTACATGTCTTCGGATACAGATGCAGAAACTGAGAGGTGCTGACCCCGAGAAGGTGGGGCTGGGGTGCCTTGCACTGCCGTGGTTTGTACAGTTGGTCTATCACCCAGTGCCTCCTTCCCACCTGAGGAGGGAGGTCAGGAAAAGGAAAGGAGATTCGTGGGTTGAAATATAAATATATTTAATAAAATAATAATAAAACCTAATAGTAATAATGATATTAATATAACATACACAGAGTTATACTTATCTTAAAATTTGTTCCCAGTAAACCAGTATACTCATGATTTTTATTTCTTTTATTATGTTAGTCTCCCTCCTCTGCTCACTTATGTTACTGAAGACAAGTGACCCTCCCCACTCCCTCCCAGTGACACCCTCATTCTTCACATGAGCCTCTTGCTGCCTTTCCACTCCTTTTGAACCACTCAGATTCCCACACTCCAATTCATGCTACACATTTAAGCTTTAATTTTCCTTTTCTTCATAGCGCAACCAAAACTCACAAGTCAACTTTACCCAATGCATCAAGATTTTCAGGACAGTTACCTATATGTTGGGAAGGGGGAGCAGGTCAAGGACATAATATTGTCTGCATGTTTCAAAGCAGCAGAGTGACCACAAATGTCAAAACAGGAAAGTGACTGCTGGACCTGGTCAGAGCAGGCTGAAGAAACCCCAGCCAAAAGCAAGACAAGGTCACCAGTCAGCCCACTATGTCTTGGCTTGCAAGGACCAGCTCTACAGACCGAAATAATCAACAATTCTTACCAAACATTGTTTTCAGAGGGAAAATAGGAAACATCCAACAATTTTAGGTTTAGAACAGCAGAAAAATATTAATAGTGGAATCTAAACAGAGAAGCTGCATCAATGAGAGGAATTAATTATTTTAAGACTGACTTTTTTCCCTCTAACAACATGCTTAGCAATATTCAACATAACCAAGAAAGCAGCCTTTGCCAAAAAGAGTAAAGGGAGCAAAATTTTTCTATTTTTTTCTTTTTAACATATCCAACTTTGTTACAACTTCACCCCTTGGGCTTCCTGCAGGGAAAATGAAAACTAAAAAAACCCTCCACGGTACTTTCTGAGGTGGCAGATTTAAGACACCTTTCCTTGCTGTCAGAAAAACTGGCTGGTACCTCAGCTGGTGTGCCACGGTCCTGAGGAAGTCTGGAAGAGTGGCATCAGCAGTGTCCCAGTAATGTTTTGGTCAGGATGGAGCAACAGCTCTGAGTAGCAACAGGGGTGGTCAGCGCAGGTGAGTGCTGCAGAGCCCAACTGCTCCGTGGGTGACAGGACAGGACGTGGGTGCCAGGGGCTGCCAGCCTGAGAACAGATAGATGAGGTAGATTCAGTGAGATTATCTGCTGCTCCAGAACCACGTTCCCCCTTACTGGGAAGTAATTAATAAATACAGAATCACTGTCAGTTCATTGAATGTGGGAGTTGTGAAGAGAATAGTAGAATTTTAATAACAGATATTTTAAAATATTTAGACTGTAATTGATTTATCAAAGGATCATAGTACTGATGCTGTGAGCTTCACCCCAATTTACCTCTCACCTAATTTGTTAAATTTACATTTTGGCATTGTTTGAAGGTTGATTTCATGTGAACAACTACACACAGAAATAATATACACAAAACAAGAAAAAAAGCTCCAGAAAGGAAGTGATCACTTCAGGGTGATGAAATCGAGGCCAAGGACACTAGAAAAACCATGTTTTCTTCCTGGTAGTTACTTTATAGTTGTTCTGCTTTGTTTTAATGCCTTCTCATGAAAGCCTTAAGTAATACAATACAAACTAATGTAGCCAGGAAGAAAATGATGATTTGTTTGTAGTTTAAAGGATTCTTTTAGAAAAAAGTGTATATACAGACATATTTGACGTGCTCCAGAAGATAGATAAAAGAGCACAAAGTCTCACCATGTTGGTTTTTTTTTTAAAAAAAGGAAAATAATAAAACAAAAATCTGTTCTATTTTGACATTTCTGTTAGTCATGACATATTTGAGGCTCAGTTCTGTACTACAGCTTGTATGAGAGATGCCTCCTGGAGATCCAGAGCAGTCAACCGAGGAATCCCTAATCTCTTCAGTCACAAACTCCCCTGTAATCCCATAAAATCTCCAGGATGTGCATCCCCACCTGTGCCTCACAGTCAAGGCTGACCTACATCCTATGCTCTTCCAGAAACGTGACTGTTTGTCACAGTAACACTTAAAACCTGTAACAAACACAAGAAACAGTTGATGAGTGCCATCAGGACATGAGGTGTTACTGCTGTATCCATCCCGGTGAGAGACCGACTGCCTCCAGAGGGGCAGCCTTGAGAGGGTGGATTTACGAGGGAGAAGGCAGTTTTTGTGCACATCCCATGGCCTTCCCAAATAAAGCCTGGTGTTTTATTGACGGACTCCCCCTGTACCTAGGTACTAAGGAAGGAAAGATAAAGTACAAAAAGACAAGGCAAGCTCTCCCAGGAGGAAACACAAATAAGGACAAATTCCCTCTTTCTGTTTCAAAGGATTTTTCTTCAAGTTATTTGACATTATTTCAATCAAATGTAAGCAGAGATTTCAGTATGTTTCTTCTGAGAGTATTAGCTGCTCTCTCCCCCCTCTAATTTCCCCAAATACACCATGTGCAGTTGTCGGGATGCTAAGTAAAGTGTTCCTCCCTTAGGTCATTATTTCCAGTCTTTAATTGTTCTTTCAGCCTTCTGTAGTATTATTGTTATCCAGATTGTGCTGGTGCTGCTTTCCAAACACAGATGAGTAACAGTTCCTGCCCTTAAGAGTGTATATTCTTGAAATAAACCTCTCAAATTCTCCACCCAAGAAAAAACACACTGATTACAGCTGTAACAGTCTTCAAAGGTTTTTCAAAATCTCTGGATTCCTATTTCTGACATGAAGCCAAATACACTTCTTTTATTAACATAAAATTAAGTAGGGCCTTTTCAAAGAAACTGAGTTTGCATTACAAAATCTTAAGGATCTGAACTTCCCCAGAAATAAAATCTTGAGGTTTAGACCTTTGCCATGCCTCATTCCCACAGGCACCTCGTACCTCAGAAATTGCAAAAGGAACTCTGTGCCCCAGCCCAGGTTGGTTTGCAAGCATCAGTTATACAGCACGTGTATGATGGTTACAACCAACGAGACATTGCTGATGGAAATCTTCCTCCTTTTACAGGCCGAGCTGTTAAAAGACCGCTAGCGGATCTGTTACACAGATAAGTTAGAAAGAAAAAATCAAAAGGCAAAGCTTTACTGTAAGCCACACAAAGACACAACAGAAATGCAAACAAAGTAATTCATTCCAATTAGAGCAAAGAGAAGCTGAAAATGACTCAGAGTAGTCAATTTGCTTTATTACACAAAAGTTTATTTTCATAGCCCATTCACACAGTTTATTTAATTTCTGGTCATTCTAACACACTGCAAAATGTAAACTCCAAAAACTAATCAATCCAAGAATGCATTTTTCTGCAAGAGTTAGGAGAGAGAAAGATTGCATTGAGTAATTTAAAAAAATAAATAGAAAGAAAGAAATGTAGCCTAGGAAGAAGAGCACTTAAGAGAACAGTCATCTCCAAATATAAAACTTAGCAGTTAGTTTAGGAATGAGCCTTATTCTGTATTTGCCGTGGAAGTTCTGAGCAAAGAGATGTGCTTGGTGATACTGACACACTGTAAAACATCTCTCAAGCACACTAATCTTTTGATTATTACATGTAGGTTTGTGGCCACTGATTCTCCTGACTTGTTTTGCTACTGTATAATTTCTTTTAAGCTACACTAAAAAATGCCTACTCAAACCACAGGAGAACATTTCACAGCATTTGATGCACAGAAGGTTTTACTGCTGAGCATTCAGAGGTGCTTATACTTATACATGCAGATACTCAGTCTATTGGGTTGCTGAACTGTAATAAAAGACATCATTAAGTGAAACATTTGATGGAGGTACTTGGCTCATTGGGTCAGTGGTTATAGTTATAAGGAACTCCTTGTGAAGCTAATAGGTAAAAATGAGCTCTTTTGATTTCAAGACCAGCCTCTCTTTTTAAAAAGAGGGATACACAGCATTTTCTAGTAATACACATAATAACTTATGACATTTTCAGGAAGACCACACACTGCCACTGTCAAAGCTGCAACAATACTTTCTTCATTGGCATGTACAACCAGCACTGACATCAATAAATTTATGTTACAAAACTTGCTGGGACTCTGCATTGTACTAGTACAATGAAAGTGCTGAAGGTTTCACTGATTTTCAAGAATTCACTCTCCAAATCTGCTGCAACCTTGCAGTGGAGCCAAACAAATCCATTGAAACATTCCAGTTACACCATTTATTTCCAAAAGCAAGACAACACCCCCTATAAAGTTAACAGAGTTTGTGCTTCTCACTTTTCCTCTAACCTTCGTCCTATTTATTCCCCACCTATCTGCACAACAAACCCTCAGGCCTACCTCAGGCCTCACTCAGTGGCCAACAACATCACTTGGGTTTGATTTTCAAACTTTAAATGGAGCGTAGCCAGCACTAGAAAATTTTGTATTAGCTGGCCAACGTGCAAGCCCCAGTGCAGCTGCTGACCAGCTATTTCAGTGCTGCAAGTAAGCAGTCACAGAGGCCACCAGGCTCTTCCCCCTACCCCACCTCCTCTGCTTGGAAATGTCTCAGGAGACTGCCTGGCTGTCCCTTGTCAGTGCTGGTCAGGACAGTGAAAGGGGCGTAACTATGCGCAGCTGCAGCTGAGAGCCATGGATGGGAAGGAAGTCACCACACAGCAAATGTTTTAGAAACTTTAAGCCAGTGAAACCAGAGTGAAAGGTAACAGAGTGTTATACAATACTAAAGCCAATGCATTGACAATGTAGTAATTAAATCCAGCTGCAGGAGAAGAGACAGGGTCCTGGAACATAACTTCCAGCTTTCCTTGGAGAAAGGAGGCTAATCTGGAGATATATCGCTAAGAAAATTCTGGTTTGAAACTCCTAGTTCAACTAAGAATCAGGCTCCTGTCTTCTTTGACACTACCAAGCATTTCCTGATTAACAAAGCTGTGGGTGACTGAGCAAACTACAGAACTCCCAGGAGGACCCCACGTGCTTCATGTTCACAGCTTCCTCAGACAGGAGTCTCAGTTTCAGAGGGACACTTGACATTTCAAATACACCTGTATGGACTGGATCAGCCTGTGTCTGGTGGCATATAATTTACTAAAAGGTTAAAGCAACAGAGCAGAGCTCTTACAGCTAAATTTTATTTTTTTTTCTTCGAAATAGTGGATTTCAAATATTGAGAACAGTAGGCTCACACTTCAGCTCTGGCTGATGCAGCACATAGTAAGTACATTAAGACTGAAGAAGCAACATGCAATGTCAAACTATTTCCTTGAGTTTTTCTATGCTTTTGTGTTCAGAGATGTTGAAATACAGCACATCTACAACTGTGAGATACTGATCTCTAAGAATATCACTGATATTATCTCCATGATAGTTTAAAAAAAGAAACAAACAACAACCCAAACCAAAAAAAACCAAAAACAACAAACCTGTCAAATTTCATCCATTGTGCATGAAGCTGTATGTTTACCTCTAGCATGACAAAGCCTTGACCTGGCTTAGTACCTAGCTACTACCACAACACGCATTTGAAAAAGCTTAATGCTTAATAAAGGAATAGCAAATGAGAGACCACTGCTCTTATACTTCACAACAACTATCCATGTGAAACAGTTCAGTTGCTTCATTGCCTCTCAGTTTCTCAGGCAATGCTACTTTCATTCTTATGCTACCTCCTGTCTTAATTTTAATCAACAAAAACTGGATAATAATCACCAAAAAATCACCATAGTTTTTTGAAAATCCATTTACCCAACTGCTCCAAATCTGGTGCCATGTCGCTAAACTGTCATTAAAATAATTGCCTCTAATAGCAGGTTATAAATAACTCCCCAATCAAAGACTACACTACTATATTGGAGGAACACAAGCACTGTTTCTTAAACAATTTATTTGCTACTTATGATACGTAAGTTCCATAATTAATGTAAATATATGAGGGGAACTCACCTAGGATATTTTAATTGGCACATTTCTGGAAGAAGGGGACTGAGATTCTACTATTGATCTCATCCCACTGTATCACACCAATGTCTTTCATAGTCCTTTTCTATACAGCCATCCCAAAAGAAACAGGACTAGCCAGTGGGAGCAAACTATTATTATCATAGAATGGTTTGTGTCAGAATCAACCTTTAAAGAAGCTCTTGAGCATCACTGAGGAGATGCCAAGTCCCAGAAGCAGTCATGTCAGGCTCTGAAACAGAAGTGACAGACACAGCAGCAGACCTTTCCAAGCATGCAGAGACTAGCAAGGCAACATCTGTTAGGTCTAGGAATGGCTTCTTCTCACAAAATATGCCAAACTGTTGAATTGCCTGTGACCTATCACAGCTACCACTGCTACGCTGAGTTGCCATCAAATCCATCAATCCAACAAGACGTGCAGAAGCCATGACTGAAGAAACTATTGGAAAAGGTTTGAGGTTTGCCTGTGTGTGTTTTTTCTCTCACTTCTGTATCAGTAACAGTGTGACAAGCCTAGCAGCAAAAACATCTCCTAGGACTTAAAGGAAGTTGTGGATGCCCCCTCCCTGGAAGTGTTCGAGGCCAGGTTGGACAAGGCTTTGAGCAACCTGGTCTGGTGGGAGGTGTCCCTGCCCAAGGCAGGGGGGTTGAACTGGATGATCTTTAAAATCCCTTCCAACCTAAACCATTCTATGATTCCATGACTTTCACCCAACGAAATGCTCCTCCAGGTTAGCAGAAAGCATCTAATTGTTTCCTAAACTAATTACAAACAAGCCTGTGTTTCTGCTACTCAGAAACCTAAGTATAAATTCCCTTTCTGCCTGAGGGAGGAGGGTGTGAGGCCCATGGGTCAACATTTCTGCAGTGTCTATGCAGTATTCAGTGAGGACTTGAAAATTCAGCAGTTGGTATGGTCTTAACTCTGGGTACTTGAGGATTCTGTCGTCTGGTCAGGCTTTTTGAATGGCAGGAAAGAAGATGGGGGCCATTGAAGGGAGGAGATTTGAGCATCCTCCATCTCTTCCCCGCTTACACTAGCAATGCCAATGCCATCTAGTGGTCAAGATACCGTGATGTAAAAAAGTGGGTAAGGGTGTACAAATACTGCTTGGGGTGAACTGTGAGAAATGAAACTTTTTATACTCTTGACATAAAGAACAAAAGAGTCATTTATACTGGAAAAGTTGTTTTTCTGTACCTGGAAATATTCCTGAACCTCCCTCTCAATGTGTTCAGCAAAGAATGGTATTTTACATCTCCTTCTGCATCCTTTGTTTCTAAACATGGTAGAGAGAAAACAAAAATATCAATAATGGGCAACAGTTGCACCCAGCTCTATGAATGGCAAAAAAAGAGATTAAGTAGATTAAGCACCAATATTTAAATTTAATAAATATATACCATTGCAAGATAGAGCATTTGTGAGCTGGATTTTCAACAAAACCAAGCAATGAATACAGCGCACTCAAGGACATACTTGCAGTCAGTAACATCCATACCATCCACTACATTACAGTGCATTTAAAGAAGACAAGAAATAGATATTTCATAAGGACAAATACACATTTAACAGCTGGAGTCTTTTTGTTAAAAAGCAAGGAAATGAGTATTTATCATCATCATCACTATTTAACATGTTTTGTAATACCTTTTGTTTAAGTTTGATATCTAGTTCAGGGTGAAGGGGAGTCTTCAGTTTGCTTCAGAATGCTTCTCCAAAGCTGGTCCAAAACTGGATATGTCTGGAAACATATTAAAAACAAACCTTGTTGAAGGACGGTCACTGCTTACCAGAACCTACCCTACTTTCCTTTCTGAAATCAGAAACGGCTAACATACACAACAAAATAAAACCAAATAAAAGCCGAGGCAAAAGAGCTTTTATATCTGCATTAAACCTGTTCAATCTAATTTTCCCAGAAAATACAATAGCAAATTGCAATGTGTAAGAAACTCTGCAAAAAGTAGCCTAAAAAAAAAAACCCATGTCAACTCATTTTGGAAAAATACTGAACTTGTTAATATATTATATAGCACAAACCATGTTATTCCTTAGGGGGGAATGAAAACTTGCTATTAGTTCAATTGAAGGCAGTTTCTCCTCCCCTTATTTTACATACATCTTTCAGACAGAGATTTTTCAAACACACAGCTCTGACCTCAGTTTTGGTCCCACCCAGCTCAACCCTTTCTTCAGAAACCCCTGGTTTTCAGATCTTCCTAACTTGTTCTTGCACATACAAGATTTTATTTTTTTTTTAACTTTCACTGTTTCATGCACATAGAATGCTTGTGTGCTAAACCAACCAGTTGGTAATGTTTTCAGTAATGCATCATAAGAGCAATGGCACCTTAACGATGTATTACATTAATACATCATCAAACCTATGACAGTCTTATGATATATTAGTTTAATACATCATAGCAGTGCAGTATCTTGGACAATGTATTACTCCAGAACATAGCACGCATAGCAGAAAGCTCTCAATATAAGTTTTGTGGTGTTTTCAACTTCTTTAAATTATATGAGTTTGGGTTATTTTTTAAAATTTCTCAGAAATAACAGTTTTCACTAGGAACAGGAGACTGTACTTATCTACTGATAAATGCTGATATCCCCAAGAAGCTATTTCACAGCTCACCACCTAATGCACCCTAATCCACAGCATGGATTGTTATGCTGGGGTACACATAGCTGGTGAGCAGGGGAGTGCTGGTGTGCACCTGCTTCTGCCCTGAGCCCCTGCCCACAGTGCCAAGGGAAGGAGAACTGATCATCCACTTTGCAGTCACACCAAAATGCCGCACACAACCAGTTGCTCCTTAAAACGGCCAAAAAAGGCTCAGTAAAACAGAGGGTTTCTTAAAGACAACTTTCCTCAAAAAGGATTCCACAAAGAAGAGATGGAATTTATTTAAAAAAAAAAATCCTTACTTTTAAACACTCTGCTTGCATTTGTAATGACATATAAAAAACACCACCAAAACAGTGAGAGGCAGACTTGTCATACTGCTTGTATACCCCACACTACCCACCAGTCTCTCTCTTATGCTGGCAACCTATGGAGAGCATTAATGAAACGAAAATTTAATCTTTTAGTTATTCATTCCATGACAGTGACATAGAACATAGACCATAGTAGTGAGCTATATGTTAGACTACTAATAAAAATTCTTTTCAGAAAGCCAGAAAAAATATAGTCTTAAAAAGAGAGATCTTCCACCCTATTCCTCTAAAAAAAAATCCTTTAACTAATCACCTATACCACATAATATCCATGATATTATGAGGCTATAGTTAGTGCAGACAGCAACAGTGATCACTTGGCAATACAGGCAATGTTTGTACAAATAAATCACTCTGCAGTTTCTCCAATATAAAAGCATTGCTTTCCACTGCTCACACTGAATACGTGGGTCTCCTTTAGATGTTTGCTTGCATTATTGCCACAGCCACGTCAAAACCAGCCTGTATGTCTACAAAGTAAATCAAGTTATGTATACACATGTGTTTTTGGAAGGGATATTTTGCAAAATTTCAAAGGTCAAAACCAGAATACGTGCTGGAACATAACAGAAGGGAAAGTATGAAAGTTAAAACTAAGCACCTGCAGCAAAATAAGGACAGAATGGAGAAAACAAAATTATCACCTGGAAACAAATAGGTAAAAAAATCCTCACAAAAAATAAACAGAAGAAAAATGAGGAGAAAGTGCCTTCCTCAAAAATCTCTTTCAGAAAAACAAAACCCAAGCAACATCAACAATGGAAAATTTCAGACCTGTGATTCTCTGTTGCTGTCAATCCTCTAGCAAAAGCAAAACCAGAAACTAGAGCATGGATACAGAGCTCAGATGCACCAGTTGCTGTGAATGCTGTATCTCAAGCTCCTTCTTTGAGATAAGGTCTTACAAGCTTTCAGGTATTTTGATATTTGCTTGCCTCCATTTTGAGGGACAAAAAAATAAAATCGTTTTTTTCCCTCCGTCTCCTAATGGCTCTTGCAAGGCATCGAGACTGTCACAGGAGGCAGTGCAGCAGAGCCCAAGAGCACTTGTCTCACAGGCTCAAAGACTGGTAGCAGAAGCAAAGTACAGGGGCTGAACAGGGAAAGGTACCCATCACTCCATAGACTAGTGTCCCACACCCTGACAAATGACTGACCATGCAAATTAAAAAAATAAAAATTAATGAAAGCGCTTGGTTGTTCTTTGGGACTACAGAGCCTAATATACAAAACTGAAAGTTTAAAAGTTTAATCCAAAATTATTTTAATGGCCACCATGTAAATCTTTCCTCCTATTATTTATTCAAAATTATTCATGAATTTCACTTAAAGCACTTCAAACACAACTATGCAGGCACTTCAATTATTGCAGAAAACAATAGTAACATATACAGACCCTTCAGCTGCATTCCTTCCCTCAGCCCCACACTTGCTGGGCTCCTCTTTTTCTGGCACCAGAGAAGCTAGCTTAGACACAAGCCCTCTGCATTCAAAGAGTTGCCCAATTCCTAAGGGCATAGCTCTTCCCAGACAGGAAACAAGAACACATTCAATTTTAAAACACTTCGTTGAACTTCCCATGAACATCCCCAGCACTGAGCCAAGCCCCCTTCTCAGGGACCTTCTCCCCCACCTGCTCAACACCACAGCATGTCCGAGGCAGCATGTTTCTCCTGCCATAGAAGACATAGCCTATTTCTATGTGCACATAGCTACCCTGTTAACTCCAGGCTCTTTTTGTCCTCCTGCTCTGTGCTCCTGTAACCCCACTACCTGTGTGGTGCGTTTTGATGGTGCCAGGATCTCTTGCAGACTCTCTGGGTGTCCTTTGTCCCTGCTCAGAGCAGTAAGAAGTTACATTGGGTCACAAAGCCACTGTGAAAAAAGTAAGAGGTCGTGTTGGCAGTCCTCAGCTGCAGGGCCAGGGGGCTCCTGGAGTGCCTCCACCTTCAGACAGTCTTGTGGAAGTCAGCACCATGTGCTGACCTTAGGGTAAGCAGACCTGAGACAACACAAGGGGAGCAAGAACTCCCAAGGAGGGAGGGGGAAAGCAAGAGGGACAAGGCAGGGAGGGCAGAGAAGACAAAGGGCAGACAAGGAGATAATGCAGAGACCTCAGTCAAAAATCAATGCTTAACAATTTCCTGAGTGTTTGCAGTCAACTGCATGCTCTGTTCAGAGAGCTCAACCCTTGGATGTGTCTGGCTGAAGACAAAAACACTCAACTGCTATAACAAAATCCATTTATACATAAATAAGCCAATTTTATGAATTCTGACTTGGTTTTTTCTGGTCTTATCTTTAAGATTCTCTACATTAATGTTTTCCAATGGTCTAATGTAACCTGTAAGATACACTGCTTTTCCTGCCTAACACATTAACTCTATTTCTGTAGAAAAAAAAACACATTACTTATTGTTCGCATGCAGAATAAAGTGCGTCATTACTAAGCTACCATTAAGTTACTCTCTCTTAAGTTACACTTGTACACATTCTAATAATTTACAGGCAAATGTGAGTCTAGATTCAATTTTTATTTCCCTTCATATGAATACATTCATATTCTTCTGTTTCTTTGGTGCACAGCATTCTATATTTTCCCACAGCACTGAATCCATCAGAAGCACATAACGTAAGTAACATAACATGTCATAACATCGCTGCAGAGCCACTCATACACATTTGAAAATCACAAGTCCTTGCAGAGTAGGAAAAAAAGAAACAAAGTAAGAGATTCATGAGAAAATGTAGCCAAGAAAACAAAAAGGGGTGCTCAGTTTTCGAAGGGTGGGAAAGGCCTCATAAAAACAATTTTGCTTATATATAAAATTGGCTGTTGTACAACAGACCTGAAGAAAAAGAAGCAGTTCTTTGCATACATATAGTCCTTTTCTCCTGTAGGTTCCAAAAATATTTCACCTAGGTGAATCTCCACTTTACTGACACAGGACAGGGAATAAAAGCTATCCAACCTGAGTCACTCTGGGGAAAGCTACAGAGTAAGTTTGGGAGTGCACAACAGAAATGGAAAATTAACTATTTTCACCTCCTACCTTGTCCAGTAGCTTATTCCTCAGTATTCGACAGGCACCACAGGGCTAGGTGATTCACAGCCCTTCCAGCTACACCTGAGTGGAGCTGGAGCAAAGGCAGGAGGCAGCAGCTGAAACCTGCGCTATCCACCCACCAGTGGGCAACAGAGCCCTGTCCTCCATACCTCTTTCCTGGGTCCATCCCCAGCTCAGAAGTGGATTCTTGCGTGGTGAGCCACCTTGGCTTGCTGACACGGCAGAAGTATCACCCTATTCAGGGTGACAACTTTTGAAACCTGCCAACCAGCTCTGGATCCTAATGCTTATACAAATACATTGTCTCAGAATAAATACTAATGGAAACATCGTCAAGACACATCTGTGCGAAGGAAACATAGAACAGCTCAGATGCTGAATTACTAACAAATTACAGTATCTTAGTAGCAACACATATTGTCCAAAGATCTAGAGCATATATAACATATATTATGGATAAACTACAATTATATGAAAACATATTTTAATTATAAGATACTAATTATAAAATACCATCACCCAAACCATTGCCGAACCGCCTGTCTGAAGGTACTGACAGGAAAGGTTATAGAGAAAATAACCATTTCACTTGAAGAACTATAATTCAAAAAAGAATTTCCCCCTTTAAAAAATACTGTACAATATACAGAATCCACAAATCTAATAGGTGAACAGAAGGATTTCAATTTAGTTTTTAGAATAAAAGATGACCTACAAAGAAAACCTAAACATTAACCCAAGCACAGAAATAAGTTCTGCACACCAAGGGTGAGAGCAGAAATAACCTCTGGCAAAGAGGGAATTTATAGCTCCTGTAGAATCCTCTCACCAGTTTGAGTTTGTACTTGACACTTCAAGTGCATCACTCTGGGCCATAGCCGTTGCACTGAGGCAGCGCATAAAGCAAATAGAGAATTGCCTGTTTTTTCATCCACAGGACAGCAATGAAGATGGTAATAGAGAGGAACCTTTAAAAACTGTGTGCCATACCAGAAAATGCACAATTCTTACTGGTGACCCTCTGGGACATTTCAGTACATTAAGGAATATTCAGGTGTCTTTGGTGTCAACAGCAAACACTGAACTAGCTAGAGGACTTTATTGGAGCTATAAAGAATGTTTTTCAGAGGGTTGTAGATTTATGCACTAAATTCTCCTCTCTCATACTGCCCAGCTAGCAAGGAGGCACAAAGCTCATTTTTCAGTGTTAGATCCATGTGAAAGTTGGCTTTCTTGGCTATCTTTAATAAGATACTGCCCCAGGCCACAAAACCTGTAGCCAGAACTTATTAACATTCCAAGTAAACTATATTTTGTGATTTTGAATTCAAAAGAAAACATTACACCTTTTAGTGAAGTAATCTATGTAGTACCTGTGACACAAAAACACCAGCTAATGGTAAAAACATCATTTGATAATGCTAAGCTGAGGGTTACATTAAACATGGCACCTTATTTGCATTAAATTCTATTCCTAGTGCATTTGGGCAGTACACATCTCACACCTTTCTGAAAAGCTGTATGGAAACACTATCACGCTACAGGCAAGACTACAATTTAATGAAATCCTCTTGTTCACTCATGGCACTCCTAGGCCAAAGATCACCAAAAGCAGCATAAGCCTTTAAAGGTGGGAGTGATGATGCTTCAGGGTGGGTTTTTTTGCAAAAGAGATAATCAAGCTAAAAAGAGGTAAAGGAAGTGAAGCAGTTCTGAGGTGCTTCAGTGGCAGGGTCAGGCAGGGTCCAAGTTTTGAATCCTTGTTCTTTTCCTTCCATCTTCTGCATCTTCGAGCAAAACTACACAAAATTCTGGCACTCAGCATGGAGAACAAAACCAGGGAGCACACCTGCCAGCACTGGGAAGAGGCAAGTATAAGCACAGGAGGGAAGAACATGCCTCCTGGTGCTGAAAAGGGAAATAACGACAGCCAGCCAGACTTCCCAGGTGCAGCTCCCATTGCCACTGGAGGTCCTCAGGACCTGCACCTACACACCACCATTGCAATGCACCCTAGAAGGGAGCTGTGCCCACCCTAAAGGCAGTCCCTTTTCAGTAGGAATAGTAACCGCACATGTAATAAACATCCTGTTCCTCTGCAGTCTGCAATCTCAGGGAACAAAGTAAAGCCATAAAAAGGTTTAGCTGCTCATGAAGAATATATTTCTTGAGGGACGGCTCCTCAGACTGATCTGTCCAGGCTTCAGCTTGTGATGCTGGCCTGCAGCCTTGAGCGCAACAGCAGCAACAAGCCACACAAGGCTGTCCCCATCACTGGTCAGGGCTCCTAGATGGGCACAATGAAGAGGGTGAGGCCTGGGGACAAACTCCAAGCTCTTGGAGGAGTTACTGAGGCATTCTGCAAAGGTGTTTTCTGTATTGTTAGCCCAGAGAACATCTGTGACCGATTTACCACTGATTCTGAATTTTGCCCAGCCAATTTTTAAGTGCCATCTAACTCATATCACAACCAGCTCAGGAACTGACTAGACAGTTATGCCCTAGACTTGGTTAAAAACTGCAGCACAGCTGGAGCCTCACCTGATTTGAATGGATTCACACAGTGTTAGTCAAAAGTTTCAGGGGAAAATGGGTAAAAAAAATGAAACCATTTATTTACATAGAAATCTGAAGTTTCTTTTTTTAGGGGAGTGATTCAAGTATATTTCTGAGATCTGTTGCCTACTAAAGGCAGTTGTTATGAGCAAGTCACCTGTAAAATTTAGGCACACAAGGGAAAAGAAAATATAAACAAGGAGAGCCATGCAATGTTCCAAATCTCATTATCTGAAATCCAAGGTTCAAAATTATTAACCAAAAAGTGTCAAGTCTGTATTAGTCACCATATAATTCAATGCATATTTAAATTCCTCTGGTGTCAGCTCTCACCACTAGGTCTTGTTCAGAACACCACAGGAGTATATTGCAAATTTTGTAAAGCTTTTGACCTGTATCATCTTATTAAACTTTTATGAAAAAAATCAATGGAGTTCAATCATGCTATGAGCTGTTCTTCACACATGTGTCAGTGGCAAATGGAGAAGTCTGTTTATCTCAAAGTCCAGAGTGAAGATGTTGAATTGGATACAAGTCTCCGATCGTATGTTCATGGTGCTGAAGAACTTAGAATAAAGATTTAAGAAAATAAAAGATCTATAAGCTTTGGTGGGAAATATGAGCTTGAGAACTTAGTATCAATGTTTTCTGAAGGGAGGATGGGTTACAAGTTCCATAAATGCAAATTAAGTAATTGCATTAAAAGTGTTTCAAATAGACACCCTAAGGAGCTATATTAGGATTCAAGGGGCAATAGGCAACTTCATCACACAATCTTACCACCAGCATCACCAGGAGAAAGGGATAAGAAGATAGAAATAGACTTTCTCCTTTTCTTTCTTATTAAGGTAATTTTTAACAGCATGAGCAGAGTAATGAGGTGCCCTTATCTGGGCTGGTGCACTCAAAGGAAAGTGCTCCCCTGGCACACACTGCGGTTCTGCTTGGGACCATTTTGTCCAAGCATCTCAGGAAAGACTTGACAGGAGAGTGAGAGAGACCTCACACATGGAGGGTATTGATGAACACATGACTAGACAACCTGACGATACCTGTGCCTGCCTGGTGAGTCCCATAAACTCCAGTGTCTGAAGAGGTACAAGAAAAACAAATTAATAAATAGACTGCCTCTCTGTATAAACTATCACACCTATGGACTCTGGGCTGCAAGGCTGTGGTTGCTGACTTACTGCTTTTTCACCCACTTTAGGGGCACACAGACAGAACTAGTAGCTCAACACCATATTTCAGTTGCAGACACTGAAATAACTAGGAGTTATTTCTGCAGAAACTCTCCCAGGGAAGTTTCAATACTTTAAGCTCCAGTATATTGAATAACCAATGCACAACAAAGTAAGCTTTAACAGAAAAGATAGTGTCTCTTGTTTGCTCTGTTTCTTTATTTTTCTTACCTATTGTTTTGTTTTTAATTTCCGTGAGTAAGCAGTATTGGTATCCTGCTGGCTTCCTGTTAGCCACAGGAGAAGGAAGGGGAATTTTTGCAATAATTTAAAAATACACTGAAAGTATGGAAAGGTTAAGAATTCTGGGGAAAGAAAGAGGAAAAAGTAAAATCAGCTAAACAAAGGCAAAGCAACCCCGCAAAATCAGCCTTTATCAAATAATCAGAGCAGGTGAGAATTCTGCAAAGAACAGGCTAGTAAATTTGGGTCATATTTAGTAAAAATATGCTTAAGATCATAGAATCATAGAGTGGTGTAGGTTAAGATATTTTAAAACAAAGCTGTGACCATAGCTTGATTTGATTGTTTGCCTTGGTTTTATTTCTTTGGTTTTTAAAGTAAGATTCTGAGTAGTCTCCAGCAAGCCATCCCAAGATGCATAAAAGCAAGATTAGTATTCACATTTGTCAACTAGAGGCATAATGCAATATTCCACTGCAAATATAAGAGAAATCTTTCTAAACTAATGACAACCTTTCTGTTTATCATCTTGCCAAATCCACAGGCTATTTGCTTTTATGCCAGTCTGTTGTTTTTTTTCCAGGAAAAGGCAGCCAATATGGTTCTCATAGGTTTTGCTATAAATAAAGGGGGAAAAAAAGTGAAAATCATAAGAAAACAAAAATCATGTTTTAAAATTTTCAAAGCCACAAATATTTCACACCAGTTCTTTCACCTCCTAATAAAGGAAGGCATTGGGCTCAGATTGATATTAGTTACATTAACTAAAACATCTGGGAAGTCTATTTACATTCATTCTGCAGTTAATTAGAGCCTGAGACCTTTCCTGCTGCAAGCGTACCTGTGGGTTTACCCAGCTAGAGTGGACCAGAGTCAAGAGGCCAGCTTTGACCAGCAACAAGTCTGAACCTATGGAGTTTTATGCATAGCAACATATTTTTGCTAAATTAGTCTGCAGTCCTGTACTTCTCACCTTGGTTGCCTTTGCTATAGCAAACCGAAGTCACACTAGAATATCCCAAAAAGGAACTAGCACCAGGTCTTATTCTTTAACAAAAGTTGAGTTCATTTTGTTGCTCCATCCTCTGAAGAGAACGCTGTATTGCTGTCCTCAGCCTTCATTACTGTGGGGAAAAGCCCTAAATGGGATATTCTTTTGGTCTGATAGACAAAACACGTGTGCTGATGCATCTTACAAAGTGAACATGGTCATCAAGGGAACGGCTTCTTAACCATTCTAAAGTTAACTTGGGTACTGCAGAGTGTTTTTATGATTTTACGTGTACTGAAGAGACAATTGAGTTAAAAAAAAGGTTTAAATGCTATTTTCTGCAATTTACATCAAGTACAACTATAATGTAAGAAGAAAACAATAAATGATGATAAAAGAGAAAATTATATTCAAACAATACTCACTTTAGTCAAGATATAAATACTTTCATCAGCTGTTATTTAACAAAATTTATCAGGACAACAGGGAATGTCTGGAAAGAGACTCTGACCACCTTTTTGACGTGAAATAACATAGGAAATAAGCTTGATTGCATTTAATGATTAGTTTAACATCTATTAAAACCAAATTTCCAAACCTCAGCTCTACTCTATTATTAAATATAAACATCCCTTGGGAGAAAAGGAATTCATTCAGTTCTGTATATGAATGATATTTTCTGTAATGACTTTTCCAAAGATGACTTGTGGCTTGGGGTGGTTTGTTTGGGTTTTTTGTTTGCTTTGGGTTTTCTTTTTGTAGAGGAGGGAGGGAGTTTTGAACAGGGACAAAGTTCAGAATATACGTGTCAAGTGCAAATCTTTGGTGCTTCTGTTGCAGGATGAGTGGCTGAGCTCACCTCAGAGTTGCATCTGAAAAAAACAAGGGCTTAAGACAAGTCTCAAACAGTTTTACACTAAGTTACACAAATCACTACATAAAGTTCCTCAGTTTCAGTCTGTAAAATGGGAACAACGAGATCATGCTGACTCAACTCATTTAAACGATACTTTTACCTTGAGAGATGATGCTTGTGGTCCCTTCCAACCTGGTATTCTATGATTTTTCTGCCTCACACTGGTATCGCTAAATTAAAACCCATTAATCCCTGGAAAGTATTTAGATACCATACTGATATAAACCATCTTAATAAGCAAGGATAGTGCTACCACGTTTAATGGAGTTATTCACAAACTAGGAATAAGTTATCAAAGGAAGAACTTCTTAATTTTCATTATAGGTGCTTAGATATTTTTGTCAAAGTCTTTATCAGTATCTCACAGATTACACCTTTTGTTAGTGTAAAGAGCAAAAGGGCTATTAATTTTAAAGCTAGGCCAATTGACCCCAGCTGAAGAACATGTCCAATCCTGCTCCTGCTGAGTACAGTGAGAATATGATGACTCCTAATTCTGTCAAATTTGCAGAAAATCTGAAAAATACTCTTTTTTTTTCTTTGCAATTATGCTGGTTCAACATACTCTGTCCTTTTGTTATACACTTAGTCTGCCCATGCCATATATCAGTTATCTTATGGGAAAGTCTACAGTTAGATTAATAAAATCCCTTCCAACTTCAATCTGGTCCCTTTATATAAATTAGTGTAGTACATGTTAAAGATCTAATTTCTAATTACAGTAAAGCAACAAAAGACGTGAAGGGAGGAATATGTAGTTCATTGTCAGTCATTTTAGCATTTGCATTTGCTTGGAAGTAAAACTTAATTAGCAATGTCCTTCCTCAGTAACTAACCTCTTTTACCTTTTAAGCCAGAAATGTAGGTAATTATCATAAGCTTTTTCCTAACTATAAGAAAGCCCATTAAATTTAGTAAAACTTTAGCTTTTAAAGAAAGACATGACTTAGCTAATACAGAAGAACTCTGACAGGGCTAACCTGGGTATAATCCAAATTATTTCTCATCGTGCTCCAATTTAAGGGGAATGGACAAAGCACATATGTGTGGTTTTCAGTTCACTTTAGTGGATAGGAGTGGGGATTGAAAAACAAACAAGCAAACAAAAAACTGACTACTTAGGAGCTATATTGCTCAATAACAAAGAAATCCTAACAGTGCCTGTCCATAGAGGAACTTCATAAACATATCAAGCAAATCAATCTGCTAAGAATGTCCCTTTGTGGTGCAAACAAGTTTGAATAATCTTACAACAGATGGAAGAATGTAAATGTGTAATAAACCAAAAGGTTATTTTTAAATTACTAGACCAGGTTTTAATTGCTGATAACCTCAGGTCAGATATACAATAGGCCAAGCCTCTGTGAAGCAGTAAACTTGGCATCAGTTCTCTACATTCAGGCATAGTCTGATCAGATTTTGTTTTGCAAAGGTCATTTAATTAGTAGTATCAGTAACTCTTACTACCTTAACATTATCTTCCTTTAGCTAATGATACCATTTTGTATGTGCTGAGTAAAACAGGAATTAACAGAATTCCAACAGCTTACTTAAATGATAAATAACAAACCATTTTAAGGAAGAAATCGCCCAGGGAGTGCGGAAAAACCTGCAGCTGAAGGCGAGCAAGTCAGGATGTGTAACTCTGCACAGGCATAAACAGGAAATGGAGCAGCTTGCTTTTGGATTGACAATCTGGCTCCAAATGGCTCATCTACAGCGGGCACAATGCTTGACCCCTGTCAAACATGAGAACCGTGGTTGTGTAAGAGTTTTCTGTGCTGATACCTCTCAGGGCTGCCTTACGTAAAGTAAAATCTTTCCTTCTTTGTCATTCTGCATGGTCAAGAAAGGTCTTGGTTAGTGAAATACTTAAAATGAACAGTCACCTTTATTATAAAACATTTCCTCATGCAACCACTTGCTATAGTTTTGGCAATAAACCCCCTGGAATGGAAACATCAGAGATTAATCATTTTATAATGTAGAATAATATTCATCTATCTTATTGTCATGTTCCAGCATAACATAGGAACTAGCTTGACCTTCTAGAGAAGAAGTCTCATATGCTGTGCCCACCAGTGTCACCCGGTTTTAACCCTTCTTTTATCTATTTCATGAGTTTGTGATGCACTGACTCCATAAGAATTATACATCGTACAAGTTCACTGTGCAAAACGTTACTCTGGTGTTTCTAAAGCATGTGTCCTGCAAGTGAAGTTCACCATGATGCCAGGTGACTATCTCTCTGCAAAGCAGTGACATATACCTGCTGGCTTCAAGGATTCAGAGCACAGGAAAATGACAGAAAAACTCAGGGCAATAAGGTGAATCTCAGACCTTTAATGACAGAGATGTGTCAGACCACTTCCATTACATTCCATAGAAAAAGATGCCTGTAAGGAACCACTTCATCTCTAAAAATTATGTGGCCATTGCAGAACTGAAAGGAAATTACCAGCAGTAACTTTACTCCTAAGGATGTTTCCCAAGCCAAGGATTTGGTTTTTGTACAACAGATGCAGCACTAAGGAATGGAGATTTAGCTATGCAACAAAAGAATAATAGCAAGAACATCACGAAAAACCTGGGAGTTTGTTCTGATTCGCTGCAACATTTTAGGGGAAAAACAAGCCCACAAACAAGTTTTTCAAATCAATAGCCTGAAGTTAACTATTTTATTTAAGCTCAGAATGAAATGGAACTGACTTGAAAACATTATACATACCAAATCTGGATCTGGGAACCTCATCTTCAAAGCTTCTGAAAACAAGAATTTGTCTTGTATGCAACATAACAATTATCAGCCAGAACATACCAGGAAAAATGTCCTATTTGGTGTATCAATTTTGCAACTAATAGTGAAACCAGACATTAAAATTTAATATTTTTATCTTACATTATGGTCACATATTATTGTCAGAAAGGAAAGTGGCTCTGTAAAGCATTACATTTTACTACAAGTACTTCTGTTTTGTAAGTTTTTAACAACACCAAAGCAAGATTGAGACAGCTCCAATTCACGCACAGAGGCAGTTAAAATCACACTTACAAAGTAACAAATCACATCATATTCCTCAATACTGAAATAAAAGTATTGTAGTATCCAAACTCTTGTATTCAACATTGTAATTAACAAGCTAAGAGAATAAAAACTGCTATTTGTGAACAAAAATGTGAATTATGTATTATAAAATTAACATCCTTTTTTAAAGAAACCTCTTGAATTCAGAATGATAATTTCCCTAACCCCTTTGTAAATGCACTAACTTTGAGAATTGCAATACTCCACCAAAAATCTTCTTCATGGTGTAAACATCTTAGAAAGAATATCACGAGCATACTCCATATAAATCTTAACAATATGTCCATAGTAGACCTGTTTTGATGCTCCAGAGTTCTATTTATTCAAAACCTATAAAGTGTGACAAGGCTTCTCTCTCAGACTAAATATTCGTGCTTTTTGTCCATTTTGTGAAAGTTAGTGCTATCACTAACAAGCAGCTGAATGACAAATGCTGGGATAACTACAAACGGTATTATAAAGAAATAGTAAACACCAATATTAAAAGTGGTTTAAAAATTATTTTCAAGCACCTTATTTTTCCATTTTATTATTTGTACCATGGTGATCAGTAACAGCTAGGTCTACAGGGCACACACCAAGGAAAAAAGTCCTTACCTGGCTAGCAGTGCAATTTGATCTTCTCTAAGGCCTTAACAATCTGATGTTTGTGGGGAGATAGGAAGGCTGGTCAGGTATTTTGCAAACAATCACTCTGCAGATAGATAGCAGCTTGCATGTCATCTTTCACTCATATATTTGAAAGAATATTATATCTCTCAATTCTTTAAATCAGTGCAATTAAGGGTTGTGGTTTTTTTTAGTCCTTCAAGTACTTTTGGTCATTCTTTCAAGAATGGTATACAACTAACCAGAAACCATGCTAGCAAAATACAGCACTCTTTTGGAAAGATTTCCTCATTCACTGTCTTTCAAAGAATTTCATGGCAGCTTCATGAAAAACAATACTCTGAGCTAAGCTTGTGTCTCACCAATTAATTTCTTTTAGCACACAGAAGGCGGGGATCTGGACTTTCAGTAGAGTGGACACCAGGAACAGAGGAAGGAAATGTAAAATGTCCATTTGTTTCTTACACATTTTAATCACTAATAAGACAGCAGTAGATAGCTACGCGAAGAAAGCAAGCTATGCCACAGGCAAACATCCCCACGGGATGGCCAGTGAGCGCTGGTGGCACTCTGTGCTAAGGCAGCAAGCAGCCCAGTCTGACGGCGGTCGGCTGTGTCAGAGAGGAGCCAGCACACGGTGCGACATACACTCAATGGATGCTTGGTGCAGGAGGTGCTGGAAGGAGGCTATACTGGGTAAAAGCAATGGGAAATTAGATGGGGCAATCAATTACAATAATTGAAAGCATGTAATTTGCATACAATGACCAATTTCCTATTAAAACAAAATCAAAAAACCCAAACACATTCATTGGCTTGTATTTAAGGCATATTCAGAATGTTATTTTAACACATCAGCAACAATAGTTTAGAAATCCCTGATACGAACTAAGCACCCCAGCAGTGACACAATATAAACTTCAGCACATGAAATACTGGAAGTTGATGTAAACAGCTTTTAATAGCAGTGAACATTTGTTCGCTTTGTTTAGACCATCTGGATGTTCCATTGTGTTCAGCTCAACACCGACTGCCATCGGGTGACAGTTGATATATGTTAAGTACAAGCAAAGTGCCTCAGCCCACTCCAGGGACTCCAAGGAAAACTTTGCAGTGTTTTGTGGAATATGCTGTCAGACCACAGAACAGTTGCTTGCATCCTTAATGGCTCTGGGCCAAAGTTCTACAGTTTTTCTTGGTTGGTTGTTTTGTTTTGTTTTTTAAATCAAAGCAAAGTTTTGCTTTTACTGTTTGAAAGGTTAGGAAAACTATGCCAAAGTTCTTCCAGGCAGCTTGGAGAGCATCAGCTGACAGGAATGATTTTCAATATGGAGCAAAGAATAAAGAGAACCAGTAATCCTGAGAGATTTCAGGTTTTGCTCATTTCACATGCAATATGGCTAACAGCCTTTTGAATGAAACAAAAGAAAAAAGTTACTAGTAAACACAATGATGTAATTGTTCAGGAAATTTTAAAAAAAGATAGGAAATCAACAGTTAGAAGCACACAATTTTTTCCCCGTTTATCCAATAATATATTACATTATATTCTGTCTACATTTTGGATGGTTGGTAATGCAACCTCTGGCAGATGATCAAAGCTATCTTTTGGGCATGTTGGCCATATCATGTTTAATCACTGATTGCTAAATGCTTTGACCCTGAAATCAAAGGGACTATGCAAAGAGAATTACTAGTATAGCTACTATTCTGCATCTTTACATAACCATCACTTCAGTTCAGCTTTATACAATCAATACTTTCAGAAAGCAGAAAAGGCAGAAGTCTGAAAGCTTATTTGGATGCATTCACATACAAATAAAAGTATTTTCAACTTTAGGGTACAAAATTGGTACAGTTTAGCTCAGCCTTCCCTTAGGATGTTGATCACATAGTACAAGTGTTTTTCTATCTCCAGAATAATAAATTATTTGATATGTCTAGAATGCCTCCAAAAATTTTAATATTGATCCTTTTAAAAAAAAATCTCAAATCAACAGGAACAAAAGTACTGAATAACATGGAAAAATACTAGATACTTATAGCATATGATCTTTCTATTTCAGTTAAATCTGTTAGATTACTTAATCTTTTCTGTTACTTGCTTTTTCCTGTAAAGTTTACCTCTTATAAGTTTGACTCTCACAAACCGTTGCAGTAACCTATTTATCCACCAAAAATGTAGCACGTAAGCAGCAGTGCTGCAAGGTTTCTCACAGTATACCTCAGCTCTGATAGGGGCTGAGAGTACGTATTCGCTTCCATTCCACTTCATTTAACAGCCTCTCATGAAGGCCCTTACAAAGGGTACTGGGTGATACTGGCTGTTACAGAGGTATCCACATTGAACCATTCTGCAAGAATCAGTTTTGTTTCATTCACACTGAAGCTACGGAGAAAAAAAAATTATGTTGGCAATTTCAGTCATGGTATGGAAATAACGTCCTCTTTCCTTTTTTTTTTCAGTCTAGCCCAAAAGAAATTATAACCCATGAATAAAAATACCTTCTAAAAAGACTAGAGACAGAGTGTCCAAATTATATCTGAATCTATGGAAAATCGTCTGCAAATTATATGCATTTGAATGTCATCCTTTTCAAACGTAAGGAAAAGAAGAAATGTCTCCTAGTGAAGTCAACAGTATTAAATTAATTAATTTAAACAATGCTTTACATGACTTCAAAAATATCCACACCTTACAGAATCAGGTCAAAAATAAAGGTGATCAACACATTCTACATTCAAGCTCAAAAAACACAATTAAATTACAACATTCAAACATAGACCACTATTACTGTAAAGGAGTCACTGCTCCAGCTGGAGTTAACATCCAGCTCATTTATATTGCTCACCTAAATCAATGAGACAACTCAAGTTATTTAACTGGATTTCTGCTGGAAGACAATAACATATCTACATTTCCAATGGGAAGGTAACTTCTAAACCTTCTCTTCCATCTTTGTAATGTGTTAGCTTTTATAATTCTGCAATCATAACAGTTAACACAGGATAGCCTCTTTCAGCATTATTTCTATTTTGGAGAGTTTTTTGAAAGCATGATGCACAGTCAATTAAGCATTAAGAGGCATATATTAGATTTACTATTTGAATTGACATTTATGCTAGGATTTCAAATAAGTCATACAAACATTAAATAAACACTGCAATACCGCTGAACTGCAAGTACTGCAAAGTATATTTTATCTAATTTCCAGAAAGATAAACAGGTACAGAAAAGGCAACTTAATCAAAAGGCACATGACATTTAGCTCTGGCTCTGTTCAAGAGAACACCTATTCAAAGTGCTGCTGATGCTCAGGCATTACCTTTTCCCAATTATTATTCAAATTCTGGTTTTTTTAATATCCCCCTTTTTTTAGTTTAAAACCATTAAGTCCCAAACTGCGAGTTCAGTGAGACTTGAGCTGAGCTACAAATATATCCCACAAGCTTTCAGTTAACTATTGGCTAGGACTCACCTGTGACGTTAATGGAAATTGAAGCTATTTATTTACAGGCCAAGCAGTTTGTGATCAAATATTTTGCACATTTCTCTATGCTATTCCAAACATATATCCCATCCTTAATCATATTACATCCTTAACTTTCTTAGTTGTTTTAAATCCTATTTTTTCCCTTACACTGTCTAGTCAACAGAACTGCCTATCACAGCAGGCTTCGTAATCAGTTGCATACTCTAACCTCATACTGTACAACATAAATACAATAAATGCATTACAGGGTCATTGTATTAGCATAATATTAAGGTGTGAAAAAATTATCAACTGATTAATATTGCATCAGACAAAAAATCTACTGTAAATTAATAAATCATGAAACAATTTGTTCTTTCAAAACCAATACAGTCAATACTTCTCATGCTATTTTATACCAGCATGTAGTTAAGCAAATGAAAAATGCAGACATTATTAAAATGTCTTATCTAGGAAAATGTATAAAGTTTCTGCTTTGTTTTTGAAAGAATGCAGTGGGTATTATGAGTTTATGAGCATTCACACACAAACCAGACAAGTACTTAATTTTTTGCATTTGTGAAGCAATGTAATATTTCAGAAGAAACCGAATTTAATCAGATGCAGTAGAAGTTATTCAATAGCTGATAAATGGATGTACTGTAAAATGTAATGTCACCTAGTTAAAAAAGAAAAGAGAGAGAAGATGCTAATTCTGCTGATGAAGATATTGTTTTTCCCCTCTTGTGCCCTATTCATTATGCAAGGCTGCAGAATATGAAGTGTAGTGTGTGATCCGGGCGATCTAATGATCTCCCACACCTGCTCATCTGGTACAATTTTAATTAACACTCCAAGGAGGTTTGTCAAGAGTAATCAAAAACATTGTCGCTTATAAAGCTGTGGCAAGAAATCAATAGTTTTCATCAGAAAAGGTAAGGTCTGGCATAACTGAACCATTTAATTGCTTCATTCCAATAAACAAAAACTGCACATTTTAATGACTTGATTTTGGAGATCGATATCTAACCACATATTGCATTAAACAGCAACATGTGGTGGGATATTCACAGTCATTTCAATTCTGAATGAAGCATTCCTCTTTTTTTATTTCATCTCAAATGGCAATAGGTTGCTGAGCCTATGCAGTGCTATGATTTATATCAAATGAGTGACCTCTAGGGCCGTAAGACTAGAACGGGTGACTAGTTCTCAATGGTAAGCTACTGGCACTTGACAAAGTGCCTGAAGCAGAATGAATTTACTTCTCTTTTCCTCAATCATCAACAGGCTCTGCCCTGACCCCCATACTGACTCCTATAACAAGATCTCCTGTCTCCGACTGAAAAATTTACTGTCATGTCTACTTTTCATTGAGCTCAAGTGAGTACTTCTGTCACCTTCAGTGAACTGAGTCTGTAAAAGATTTAACTAAACACCAGTCACAGTTTAAAAACTGAGCAAGAACAACTCATATAAAAAATACCGCTTTTAAGCACTTCTCTTTCTTAAAAGTCCAGGAGCTATGCCTTTTTGTTATGGTTTTGTGTCTTTAAGTGTCTGTCATTAAACTCTTAAAAGCTACTGCTCCGCAAAGAAATTAATGAAAGACTGATGGTATAACACAGGTATCATTAGTAAAACCTAGTAGTGCTGGAACACTGCTCCTGGACACAAATGCATCCAAAGTTGGATGAGCTATGAAAGATTCAACAATGTGAAATTTTACATATGAAGAGATATCAGTTATAAATCATACAGCCATTTGAATTCATGATCTGATTTATATACAACATACAGCAGCACCGTGCTCAAAGTATGTCTATATGCAGTAATGATATTAACAATTGTTTTTACTATTCAAAGATTTCTAATTTTAAAGCAATATTCTTAACACATTTTTTCCACACTCTTT